>NW_010248216.1:0-38814 GCF_000690775.1 Eurypyga helias | reverse complement strand
CTGATTTCCTCTTAGGAAAATTGGTTATGCGACATTACAGCCGGTAAAGGAAAGAAATCCTCCCCCTTCTGATTCCAGCGAAGCGCACTCCGCATTACCACCTGATCTGTCCCACCGACGGACAGTACCGCTCGTACAAAGACCAACGGACTGACAATTCCAAGCAGTCTTCTTCAGCTCCAACTGTCAGGATACGTTCAGATCACACACAAAAGCAAATAAGGCTAATCCTGCACTGATCTGCTGAAACTTCCGCTACTTACGCAGTGTCATAATGAGTAATATAACCATTATCAAAAAAGGCAGAAATAAGCAAGTACACTAGCAACGGCAAGGTAGAAACTTGTTAAAACCACATCTCATTTTGCTGCTGTTTCACACAGGTCAGATTAATCTTAGACCGTCACCAAAAGAAAACACACAGCTGCGTGGGCAAGAGAAAAATACGTACTTCCAGAAGGCAGAGTAATTCATCCACCTGCCTCTCAGCTATCTAAGGCTTTTTCAGGGGGAGATGAGTGCATCGTTCAGCGTGCCAGAGGTGGGCTTTTGGTGTCATTACACAGGCCTGCAAGGGGTCTCTGCCAAGTCCCCAAGTTCTCCGACAGTAGCATACCTCTAAATACATCATCTAAAAGCATGAGGTGAACAGAGACAGGGAATAGTTATTTACTTTAGAAAGTATCAGCCCCATGTCTTGTATATATCAGCAAGTTAAAACCAAGAGTCAGCTGCATTACTTCTGACCAAAGAAAACAGTTGATCAACAGTTTCAAGACTTCACAGAATTTTAGATACGTATTTACATGTGGGGTACATTATTTATTTTAGGTACCTCTAAAGGTAGACTATAAAGTCTCGAGGTAGCAGCTGGCAGGTTTTCTGACATGCAAAACGGTGTCTTGTGAGAGGGTGGTTGGTGATAAACCATTTTCGGAACAGAATTCATGGGGTTTGGTTTTTAAGGAAGCTAGTTTGAACCAGAACACAGAGATACCTCTTTACCAAGTCATTTAAAATTCTAACTAACTGGTTTTAGTATTATTAGGTTTTGATCAAATAGGCTTTAATATTCTTACGTTTTGATCAAATTGAAGTCAGTCTGTACGACTGTAGTGTAGTTTGTATCGGCATGCAAGTCCAATAGTAAATACGGTAGCTGTTGATAAACAAAAAGAACATTATGGTGCTGGAAATACTTTGGAAACTGCTCGCCGTGCTTATAGACTGCATAATTTAGACCTTTGCCCTGGAAACATTCACACATCAGAGTAGCCTGAATGAGGTCAAGGAGAATAATCACACCATGGGCAGGCAGCCCTCCTGTAAGGACTTGTTGCAGCAGGTCCCCAGAGGAAGCCAGGATAATGCCATTCGAAAGTGGGGTGACTACAGCATCAGGATGCCCCTGTGTTCAGTCAGATTCACTCTGTGTTACCCAGGGAACAGGTCTCTTCCCCCAAGGGGCTGCATCTCCTGGGGCCCCCAGGAGGAGGAATTCAGGTCCATAGCCCTCTGAAAATGGCAGCACTGAGTGCTGTGCACACAGACAGCCATTCCTCTGGACTGGAGAAATGTGACTGTGGCCCCAGAAGGAGACAAGGACAGTCCACCCTGTTGCAACCTGTTTAGTTAGCCCCCATATTCAAACTAGCGCCAGACCTAAATTAATCCACAAACTCAGCTAAGCAGCTGTCAGTGTCTAGGGTCTCCCTGGCTTTCCGTGGGAGACAGTGGTTTCATGGAAGCTAGACAGAAACAAACGCAAAAGTCCAACCGGAAACCTTCGGAGAAAAGGTGTGAGACTGCCCCTGAACAGACGGACTATGCCAAGCAAGCTGCGTGACTTGGCTGCCCGCTGGCATTGCTTGGGTGGCTTGCTTGAGACACGCACAGCGTGAGGCACCTGCAGGATGGAGACCCCAACCTTTCCTTAAGAAATCATCCAGGATGGTCTTTCCTAACTTTCACAATTACTTTCTTAGATGGACTTGTTTCGAAGCATACGTTTACCTTCAGAAATGTTCATATTAAGAAAGGAAAATATCAAATAATAAATCACAGAACTGAGGGTTTCATCGTACCACAGTGGAGCTGCTTTCAGTTCTGTTGTGCCGGAAGTAAAAAGCTCATTTCCGTACATATTTATTTTAAAAAAATCATCCCCATACTCCAAATGATGATGGATTGACATCTGAGCATTCCCCAAAATGACAATACAGGTCATCTATTAGAGAAAGTAGCATTGTGAGCACTAGCCACCGCTCACAACCATTCCACACCCCGCTTTTGGATCCACTCCAGCTGGATGAATAGATAGCACAATTCCCAAAATGCAGGCATTTTGCTGCTATGAAGCACTCAGGACAACAATCAAGCCTCGGCTTTGTAATGAGAGGATTTTAAAAAATGGCTATTTATTTTAAAATAGTCTCTGTGGCTTGTTTCTGCAGATAAAATGCACATGCTTTTGCAGGCTTTCAGCTACTGGCCCAAATGCAGAAAAGGATTAAGACAAGACAGTTTGAATTTACATGATGCAAACTAGAAGCAACGAGGAAGATGGCTCTGAAAGCTGTACTTTGTTTTCTCCTAGAAGAGGTGTAATGCAAACTAAGTATTTTTTCCACAGCTAGCAGAATCCAGACGGATTGTGAAGGTATGAGCATAGGAGCAGTCAAACAATAGCTCTATTCACCCACAACCAAATTCTCCAGATCTGGAGTCTCACTTTCTGGGTTCCCAGACCGAGCCATGGGCCCTGAGTTTAATTGGGGTATCTCAAAAATAAGCACAATCCAAATTACCGGTGAGTTTTGATAATGCCAGCCTCCGTGAGGGGAAGGACGGGGACTGGGCCCAGCCTAGCAGAGACAGCGTGGTGCATTAATCCAAAAATATCCTCATGGGCACACAGTGAAGTTGAAGAGAGATGTGGGAGACTGTAGGGGGAGGCAAAAATCCCTATTATACCAGTTTATGAGTATTTTCTAAACATCACCTAGTGCTGTAGTTTGCAATGGGTGGAAAATATATAAAGGGGATCCAGAAGACACCTCTGACATGAGCCAGGCAGAGGCATGGAGCTGGGGGAATCTGTGGTGAATCCTGAGGGATGCTGGCACAGCCTGACTGCAGATATAGCCTCTGCTGGAGTCGGAGATTTCCCCTTGGGAAGTAAAACCAGGCATCCCCGCCTCTGCCCTGTTCAGGAGCACAGAGGACCTTGTGAATGTGTGGGGAGAAGGGGAGAAGAGGAAAAGGGCTAGTGCACAACTGTGGGGCTGCCCCGGAACACTATCAGAGCCTCAGCTACCCCAGTTTTGGTTTGTCCTAGACAAGAGTCAAACTCACGATCTGCTCACCACATGAAGCCACGTGACTAAGTCTAGCCCTAAGTAATGATGAAGTAGGAACAAGAAATTAAGGAGAAGGGTGCTGCTTTTCCTTATACCCCCTAGCTGTTGTTTTTTCTGAACAAAAATGTCCTCTGGCCACTCCGGTGAGTAAGTTTACCATTTTGGAAACTGCTCCTCCACACCCATCGGGTGCTGGAATCAGTGCAAGTTATATAACTTGGCTATTTACAGGCGGTTTGACCTGCTTACCTCTGCTGTGCCGCTCCCTTCACTTGCAGTACCGCACAGCTGCTCTTGAAGGAGAGGTAGTCAGTGACAGGAGTAAAAGGGATACAGAGAAAGAATAATTTGTCTTTAAACCTGGTGAATAAAAATTTGAAGTAGTGAGACCAGTGACCAGTGAGAAAAAGAGGAACAAGTTTCACATCAGAAGTCAAGGTGGAAGTGATTTGGTAACAATCCTCTATACAAAAAGTCACAGTGCATGTGGGTTTTCATAAAAGTTATCACAAAGCCTCCCCTAGCTCTACTATAGCAACTCAAATAAACAAGAACACAGGTGAATGCCTGAACTCATTCCCAGCTTAGCTACAAAGGAATGAACGTGCCCACTGGTTTGAGACCCAAGAAGTCTAACTCAGGGTTCAGATCCATGTACTGTGTATCTTCAATGACAGAGAGGTTGAAGAGCATTTGTAGAAATCTTTTTTCTGGCCAGTGCAATAATCCTGAACAAGTAGGACCAGACTGTATTTTTGTGCCATCAAAATTGTCAAGCTGAAGGTAGGAAGCTCACTAGGCTTAGCCATCAGGCCCTCTCCCGGCATGCTGTAAACCAGAAGCCAAAAATCAGTGGCCAGGTTTGAAACAGTTGATCTTAATGAGAAGCAGGAAAGGTTAAATATACTAACTCCGTTACTCATTGGGATTTATTTGCTCAGTTCTAATTTTAGCTTTGGTTAGCCCAATAAAAGGTATCACATCACCGTCTGGGTAGCTGTCTTACAAAAAACAATACAGCTACCAAGTTTCTTCTGCTGGATGACATGCTTGGGCAGTAGCCCTTCACAAAAAGCTTCAACTTCTTTAGAGCACATTTGGTTTTCCATTCATTATTTTCCTGATGCTGAAAGTAATGTTATTCATCCCAAAGAAGAATAGCTACATTGTATTTCAAAGATTTAACCAAAACACTCATTTTGCTGCAAGTTTTCCTTCTTTCAGAATTGCGAAACACAAATCTACAAGGTGGCTGCTGGGCAAAATCATCAATTTATGTTCAATGGGATCTGGTAGAAAAAAAGTAGCAAAAAGGAAAAGTAATGAATGAATGCCATGATCGCAAGAGTGACTACCTACAAAAATGTGGATGATGAGAAGGACTAAAAACAAAGGAAGGACTACTTTCCCCGTGAGATGAGCTAATGAATGCTGAATGTGGAATGATTTTGTTAAAAAGAGACAAAATAGAAAAATAAAATCAATTCTTAATACACTAAGTGTGTACCATCTACAATCTATTACTACCTATCCATCTGCAATCCTTTCCCAACTTGTTTTTGCCAAGCTCACCTGTAGCACTTACAGAGAAGCTCACCCTCTACCTTCTCCAGTCCTGCTTGCCTGCAGTAAGGAAGCATCACCCACTTCTGCCTGGACCTTGCTTTCCTGCGACTCTCCATCTCCTGATTCGCAGTGGTGTGGGATTAGATAAGTACAAAGGACACAGCAGTGATAAACCATCAGCTGTTCTGAAAGGACAGTCATACTGTCCATATTCGTCTTTGGTTGTTTGGTCACAGAAACATTCATTTTCAGTCTTCGTTTACTGATGTCAAGCTGGCTGTTTTCACTGTATCCAGCCCTGATGCCTGAACACCACGTACCCGAACGTACTAACCTTGGAGGCACAGTCTTACCCAAGCGAGCCAGGAATCCTCTTCTTAGGAGAATACATTTCTCTGTGGCAGCTGGCATGGGAGCTTTAGGACATGATCCTGCTGGCAATCAAAGAGTTAAGCGAGCTCTCTAGGTCCTTGGGTCTCCCCTTCCTCCTCCTGGGCCTTCTGGTCACTGCCAGAAGGGGCAAATCCTTACCGCTGAAGTACTGTTGCCTAGACCAACGGGGAAAACACTCCCCTCACAAGTCATCAACCTCCCCAGCACTTTTGGGACTTGCACCCTGTAGTCTGCAAAGCAGTTATCCAGGGTCGTAACGAAAGATATGTGTTGCATTGCCATGAAGTATCTCGTTAATGCTGGAACATGGCACTCAAACATGCTGCCAAGAGAAACTCTCTTTGTTTCTACTGGATCAGAAGCAATCACACTGCGTTAACCAAGCTATATTCTCACCAGCTCCTAGTTACAGTCATTGCTCCAGCAGAAGGAAGACACTACACATTCAGACAGCTGGAAAAAGCAGTTCCTGTTATATATGTAGCAACTTGACTGTTCTCCAATATTTATGGATCCCAACTGCCTCCACTTCATTATACCATCAGGGGAAGAAAAAGTACAATAATCCTCTTTATGTCTCTTGTAATTGAATCCAACCATGATTATAATATATTGTGGGCACTTGAAGTAACTATTAATTATTGAATGCTTGCTTCATAATGAATTGGAAGATCATCTGTTATAAACCAACTTCTTCATATATTACCTAACACTTCTAAGACGCTGTGCAACTGGTCTATCCTTTAAAACAAATAAAGTAACAAAATCAATACAACAAAAACTCATTTCTTTCCCAAACACACTGTAGACTTCGTAATGAAGCCTCATCAGAATTAGCCAAGTATTGGTCCAAGCCACCCTTGGATCAAAACCCTTGTTGTTTCTTAAGGTTGCCTAAGAATAGCACCTATGCTGCATTCATTAACAATGATAAAATGTCTCAGTATAATGAGAAGAGACTGGAGGTGCCAGTTTTTGAATAGCACTTGAAATTCAGGAAATAGTAATAACAACATCATCATCAATTTAGAGAAACCATGGCAACTTTTTAAAAGATAAAGGGCCAAGCTTTCTGTTGATCAAATGCCAAACTAAGTAAGTGCATTCTTCCTAATAGAACATGTCCTGGAAACACTTCCCTCCCATACTCTCTAGGTTGGGGAGCAGAAGGGGAGCATGCTGTTCATTGCTTGATTTCCTAAACTGTTTAATAGTGGTGCTTCAGCTGTGGAAAAGCTGCTATGCATCATCCTGATGAAAGTGACTTCATCTCCTTAGTGGCTGAAATAACATGTATATAATGCTCTGGGGTTTTATTTTGCAAGGGCCTGTTTCACATGCAGCATCACTCTTTACAGAGAAGCAACCACTTCTGGGGTGGAATACAGCAGCTATTTCATTAATACTGACTCATACATATTGTGTTTTGGGAATAGTACCTTTTGGAGCTACCCTCGTAATCTATTACATCATCTAGCTGTGAGTTAAATCATGCTTATATGCCATCTTACTCTGACATGCAGCCTCCAGTAGAAGAGGATGGATACTGTCCTGTCAAAATAAATGGCAAAATACTCAGTTAAATCCAACAAAAGTAGATTTGGGCCTCTAATCAGGTTACAGTAATGACTCAGGATGACTGCCCTCCCTTCAAGATTTCTGATCGGGCAACAGCTTACATAATCTGAACAGCCTTTACCTTGTTTCTGCAGCTGAATACACTGACCGTCTGCACTGAGCTAGAGCTGCAGTGAAAGGTGGGCTATGATCTGCAGTGATGGTTCCCACTAAGGAAGTGCTCCAAGTCTCTATTCTGCTTATAAAAATGAATCAAAATATCTTATCAAACACTTACCATTCTCCTCTGGAGCCTTAACTGGTTTTGCCAAAAATAATTTCCAAAATAAATACTTTTTGGTGAGAGTGTAGCGTTAAGGTGGTGTTAGCAAACGAGTCAGTGAAACAACATGGTCATGCTATATCCAACGGAAAATACTCCCATCAGAGCTAACATCAATCCACATGCTGTAGACTGAGGGTGTGGATCACTCTGAGGCTCCTGGTTACTTTTGCAACCATTTTCTGCTATAAAACCTCACTTTGATCAATCCTTCCATTGTGAGAATGAGGATAGATACCGAAACCTTCAATACAGCAAGCACGGATGCCCACCCCAGCCCCCCGCCATAGTAAATCTAAGCATGTGACAGTGCATGCAAAGGAAACAATGAGTACATATAAAAATATAATGGTATTTTACTCTCTTTTCTGCTTCTGACAACATGAAACTCTTGGAAAATAGCACAGTATTTTAAAATAACAATTATACTTATTTAAAATGTGCTTGCATACTGCATCTGTTCATACTCCTCGCCACAGCAGATGTAAAGATACAGCGATTTAGACACACCATCAGAGAACACCAGGTCAAATCAATTAACTGTGTTATGCCTCCATCCTACAATTAACTAAATCACTGTCTATACATTTAATGCTAACAAAAGTGCCGGGTGTCTCCGATGCAATCTGCTGGTCTCCTGGATAAAGCATATTCCCCCAAATCAGCAGCTTCTATACAGCAAACAGCTAGCTATCTTGCAAAGGAGAGGGACAGAAATAATAATTCCTGATACTATGGACCACTAAAAGAATTTACAAGACAGGAGATAGATAAGTAGAGAGGAGCTTTTGACTCTAAGGCAAGTCCTGCTTTTCAGTCTTTTATGAATATCAAGCTGGTGTTAAAGTTGGTCTACCACATTAGACTAAACTCTCACAGAAACAAGGTGTTCGAAACCGCTGCTAGTTTGGGTCACTTTTGCTAATTATAAACCCAGCCCTGTAGACACTGAGTGCCTTGGCCTCCCAGTTGTTTCAACAGGACCTGAGGGCATTCTGTCCCCTCAAGAGTTTCAAGGCTCACGAACCAGTGAAAAACTGCAGAAACTTTGCCTTTGAGCTGCAAAGGAACTAAGTCACCTGCAAACAGCATAAGAAGATACCCCGTAAATACTGGAGGAACCTTATGCTACAAGGGAGTAAATGAACAAGGCAGCATGGTGTCAAGGGGTGACAACAAACAAGGCTATGGGATACTCAAGGTTAATTTCAAATAAAGAAGTGATACAGAAGCTTGGTTTCAGGAGTACGTCATATATTTTACAGCACCGTTGCAGGATTTTTTTAATAGATTATTTATAAACAGAATATTCTGATAAGAAGGAATGAAACTTATTCAATATAATGCATACCCTATATTTTTTTTATGCTGGAAAGACTTCACACAGAAATACAATCTCTTCTAAGCAAATTTCAGTTTATGGCAGTAAATTACTCTCTATAAGCAACACAAGAATATTCAAACTTATCTCTAATGTCTGCTGTGCAGTAAACGCTGAAGAAGAGAAAAAGACGACATTATAAAGTGCAACCCAACCCCCTGAAAGTAAAGAAATGTTGGTTTTCTGTGTCATAGTTTAATAATAGTTGGACAGAAGAATCAATCTGGGGCTGGAAACCACAGTCCTAGTTTGAACTCAGCATTGTGTTCAAAGCCCGAAAGATCAGTAGAGCCCAGACCCCCAGATTTTGGTCATCAGAATAGTAATCATCTTAATCTGTTTTTCTAAACTGCAACAGCACAAAAAATGAAAGAAAAGCCCCTAGACAATAACATTCAGAAAATAAATTCTGCCAAGAAAATAAACTCGAAATATTTATCTGTTCAACACCAGCAAAACGTACATATTTTATGTTGACTCATTTTAGAAAATGCATCTCAAAGTGCCACAGCACAAATATAATAAAGTTGCCATGACTCACAGCGTGGGTTTTCAAATTGTCACAAGACTCATTTTACATGTATGTATACAAAATGCATATCAATAAAGTGATCAATTAAAATTAGTTTTTATCTGTGAGCCACCTAAAGATACAAAACTCTCCTCAAATAGCCAAATGTGCACACAGGCTGCATGTTTAAGTTGACCAGAAAGCTGCCCAGGCACTACTCTAAATACCCTAAAATTCTGTTCTGAACAGTCTGATTGGGCAGCAAAAACAACGCTGTCTTGGCCTCAGAAACATCGCTGATGAGAACCAAACATTTGGTCCTCCCAAACTAGCAATGTTTCCTTACATTTTTCAGTTGGCCAACTCTCTAACTTCAAAACTTCCTGTAATTGACCTGATTTTTTTCCAGCCAAAAAGAACTTTCTTTAAAATTCAAACTGCATTTGAGATCTGCTAGGAATTACTTTACAGTATTTCCTCTTAGCCTGATGCGTAAATGACTACATTTCAATTACTTCCTTCCTCTCAATTAGATGGACTATTTGGCATTGGAGGAAACTAATTTCTACTCAATGCAACAGCAGTTCTCTCTTAAATTCTGATGATACTATCAAACACCGCAATTTAGTGCGATACACAAAGAGGTCATACATTACTACTACAGACAGTTCTACCTTTTTTTTTTTCCCTTCTCTCTTTATTACCAGTATGTTTTCCCCTTTCTGTAAAACTATTCTCAGGAGACTTCATTTTACAAACCATGGAACAGTAAAGGCAAATAAGAGTGCTTCTGAGCCTTACATCTTAAAAATGACAGAAAATAAATAAGAGTGGATGATATAATTGACCTGAGTGCCTACTTGCTGTTTACCCTAAACTCCCAAGAAAGCCAGGCAGGTCTGAGCACTGGGACCACATTCAGCAACGGTAATTACGACAGAATAATATATTTCACAGAAGTAGTGTGCTTTCCATCTAAATTATATGCCTATAATTTAGCATTCTTTGGTCCAGGATTCTTCACCATTCTGGTACGGGTTTTCAGTAGTAACTGTGGTTGATTTTTCTAGATTACCTAGTAGTTGCTGACAAGAGGACAAAAGAAGATTTCAGATCTATAGTTAAAGTTTAAGCCTAATAGTAGTTGATTAGTTCTCCATGGATTTTCTTTGGTCATTGAGATGTGTACAGAGACTACAGGAGATTATTTTATTGTGTAATTTTCGCAGCGCAGCAGGGTCCTTGACAATGGGTTGGATGCCACCCTCCTGAGAAAAACCACAGGGGAGGGATCAGAGTGCAGAAACTCCAGCCAGCAGAATCATTCCCTAACAAACAGGGGGTAGGATTTTTCCTTCCTGGGAAAGAAGATTTCTGACCCCACAACTTGTAGATAACTGAGGTCTCCTGGGGGACAGAGTCATTTTTACTGGGACTCACTACCCACTTCAGTCCTAGAGGTATCAGAAGCCTTACCCAGTTCCCCGGCCACTTAGCTCTCGTAGCTAAACGTGTTGAAAAATGCTCCATGTAACATGGCTGTATCATGTTTACTGAAGGAGAGTAGGACCAGAGAGTTAAGCAGCAGACGTACAAGTGGTGCAAAGCTGGTTTTGTTTTGGGGGTGGATACAAAAAGGTTGAAAGTAGATATGGACATGATGAATGTTGATGGCTTAAGACATCCTGAAAAATAATGTCTTCTTTTTATCCACAGATAAGGTCTAGCACAAACTTGACACAGCAACCATCACAATCTCTCGTGAAACAGCACAAAAATGACTTGGAGCAACCTCTTCTACAGCTAGAAAAGGAGTTGGTGAACCCCTTTTGAGGAAACCAACAGGAGCGTGGGATGCGGAGATGGCCGATGCAGTTGCATCCACCAGTACTGCTTTTTGTATCTCCCATTCAAAAGACCACAGCTTGTATTTTGGTATGAACCAACAACAGTCAGGAGAAGCCTCCTTCAAATGCCATTTTTCACACCTGACCCAGGACTCAGTTATTTTCTGTTCCAAGTACCTTTTATTGATATCTCAATTCAGTCTCAGGAATCTAGACATGAGCCCAACACTTCCAAACCTTAGGCCAAGGTCCTCTCAAAGGTTACCTCAGTTGCTGAGTGTTTCACTTCTGGCAGCTCTCATGGACTTGACCTGCAGAAGGCAAATACTCAGCACTTTCTAAAAAAACAACCCTCAAAGCACCCTGCAGCTGGATTAATAAAAATTAAGGCACTCAAAAATTGCTCGTTACTTTTGAAAATCTTACCCATAACTAGAACAGACTGATTGACAAGAAAAACAGAAATCACAGGTAACCATAAAAAGATCCATGTGTTGCTGTGCTCAAGGTACTTACAGTGTAAACTTTATTTACATTCATAGTGACATAGCTAATGGCAAAAGGGTTTGCCGTTTATGTCCAGTAACTGTATTTTACTCTATCTCTAGAGAGCAGGAGTGTGTATAAGCAATGAGAAAGGGGGTGGGAGGGGGTGGGGTAAAAAGTTGATGGATTACTGGTTTTTCTTCTGGTGGTGAATTCAGCTGTCTGGAATTGTGAATGATAGCACAGGAGGAAACAAGATAGTTATCTTTTGTCAGAACTGTGATATAACAAATGTTAATATAATCTCAAAGGGAGGCATAGTTCAGAATATCAAAAAAAAACCCCCAAACACCGTATTTTGAAACAAAGGTTGCTTTTAACTATGTGTAAACAGTCTTTGATCAATGAACTGAATCCTTAGGAAAGGGCTGATATATCGCAAAACATAACACAACACCCCTACCACAGTTGAGTAAGTGCTTAAAGTGTGCTCACAGAAAGGATGCCAGTAGTCAGCAGGGAGACCCAACCAAAATTATTGGAACTTCTTTGTATAAATTAGCACAGTTCTCTCTCCTCCTGGAAGCTGCAATCAGTACAGAGTAAAATGAACTGGTACTGCTGCATTATAAACACATTTGACATCAGATAGAAATTCCTTCTCAGGGCCATCTTCAGATTTCATGGCTTTTCTGCCTTCTCTGCTGCATCCTCAGACAAACCTAGAAGGGAGAAATAAGATGCTTAAAAATTCAGTGTACTTGGCAACTACATGCACTACATTGTTGACTCCATCAGTTTGTAAAAGACTTGGTTATATAGCCGGAAGAAAATTTATTACATGCAAAACAGGATAAAAATGCATAACCTGCAAATTCAAGCACTCACAAGTTTAGGAAATATCAAAAAAATAAAGCAATAAGGGCAATTTCACATCAGTTCTTTAATGTATGATGATACAATCGATGACGGATGCTACAGTCTAAGTTATAAAATCACAGACTACTTTTACATCAGAAAGAAATGGCAGAGAACAACTGGGCATATGATCCGAGATAGAGTTATTCCAGTCTGCTTGCATTTTGCCTGCCCTGTTTTCCAGGCAGAACCGGCAATAAAAATTGAAAAACAATTGAAAATTCAGCTCCGTAAACTCAGTAACAAGAACATTTTCTTGTATACAACTAACACTTTGCGTAACAGGAAAATAACAAAACTCCTCTATTGAAGGTAACTTCTGTCTTAAACCACGAATGTACAAATATCAGTGCCAGAGATTAATTTCTGATCCAAGATGGATTTATCTTTACAATAATGAACCTGACAGAACTAGAAAAGTGGTCAGACATGCCTAAAAAGTTGCTTGGAATACCTAGGGTAAAAAAGAAGAGCAGATGATTACACAAATTTCTATACACACACACTTGCATGACTTTAAATTAAAGCGAAGATTTAACCCAGCAGTTTCTTACACGTCCAACTATTAGTTTAGGTTGAAAATGATTTAACTTAAATCCTTTTCTAATGAACATAAGGCAATCCAAAATAAATTGGCAGCATCTCCAAACAATATATGAATAATAATTAAAATAACACACAGCTTTTATCTGGTGGTTTGTTTGGTTTTGGGTTTTTTTTTTCCCTCTCCTTACAAGCCATCTCTAAAGAGGGTTGAAATCCACACACAGTGAAGTGAAACAATCCACCAGGTCAGCAGAATAAAATTTGAGCATCCAGATCTTCTAAACTCAATTCACTAGTCACCTGACAGATGGACTCCCCTAACGATCACATTCACACAGAATTTGGCACCAACAATCTACATAATTTTAAAATAATATGTTTTCATCTGAATCAGTGCAATTCCATTTGAGGAAAACCAACTAGATTTATTTTTCAGCTTTTATTTTACACTATCAATGTTTTTTGTGCTTGGTTTTCATGGCTGATGGTACTTAACTGAACAAGTTTTATCTCAAGCCTTGAGACTGAAGCAAAGCATCAGTGAAGCTAACAGATCAGGAGATCGAGGATAAAATCACCAAGATCCAAAAGACTAAAGCAGCAAAATTTCAGCAACAGTTGGAAGCCCAAGGCCCCCAGAGGCTAAGCAGTTCCCAGTACTAAAGTTTCTACTTTTCTTCTCTTTCTTTTCTTCCTTTTTTTTTTTAAAGGACAATTAAAAATACCATGTTAAGCACTGACTTGGGTTTACAAAGGTCAGCCCTCAAATGGCAGTTCTTTTGTTCAAAACTCTTACCACACAGCGCATGCTGGGATGCCAAGGGGACCAGCAGCAGGTCCCATCCTGTGACGCTGATGATCTAGTGGAAGGAGGTAGGTAGCATGATAATGAAACGTGTGCATTATAAGAAACCAAGATGAGCTACGAATACTGGAGAGGAGAAAAATATTGCACTAGGACCTAGAGATTAACAAGGCTGAGAGAAGATAAAAGGAGATGCCACTTGAAATGCATCGTGGAAATAGCAATTTTAAACACACACACTTGCTGAGGAAAGCCCTGCAGAAGTAGGACAGTGGAAAACGCTGCTGAAGACATGCATTTGCAGCGAAATACCCCACACAGCTCAATGCAGCGTAGGACCACAGAAGCCACTACAGAGCTCACAGTTAATACTGTTCCTGACTATATAGTTTTGTTGAGATCACATCTGGAGCTGTTTACAGCTCTGTACTACATAAAAAGATACTGCAGAATATCTTACTTTCACACCATAATCAACGAAAAGAGTTTGTGAGAATTAGGAAACTGGTTTCTGCACACTCATACAAAAGCTGGACACGTACATCGCTCGGATGAGAAACAGCAAACAGGTGGTATGATTATGGTCAGCTCTTTGTACATGAAGAGAATAGTCACAGGTCTACCAGAGACCAGGAGGCACTGATCTGTGCATTAGCATTGCCCGTGAAGTTGCACACTTAAGACATGTGACACTGCCGCTGCACAGTGCCCTCAACCTCGGTACATTTGAGGACAGGCTAGAGGACATCTAAGAATCACAACAGCACAGAAATTAAGGAAGGGAGGTTTACAAACATATCAGGGGAAAAAAAAAATATTCATGAAAAGGCTGAAGTATCCTAATGCATCTTTTATTAGGCTGAAAGCAACATGTTAAAAATTAAAATGTAATTACAAAATTATAATACAAAAAAAAAAATGGAGCCATAAAATACTGCTCGAGATACTGCTTTCAAAACCTGTATCTCCATGACATGGACTTCTTAAAAATAACCTTTGTGTTTGTTTCTACAAATTGCCACATCAAAATGGGCAACGTGAATGGTTACTTTCAAGCTCATGAAACACAGTGGATTCACTAAACCTAATGCATAATTAACTGGGCATAATTAACCATGTTAATTATGGGTTGGTGGAACTGAAGTAATATAGCAGGATTTACCTCAATTTCACACAACTTTCCCTGACAGCACTACACATGGCTATACAGAACCTGGAATACTTCTGCATGGATCAAAGAGTTACCACATGAGTCAACTGTGAGAGAGGTGAGCGGAGAAAAAAATTCTTCCCGAAGAGGGTGGGGAGGCACTGGAACAGGTTGCCCCGAGAAGCTGTGGATGCCCCATCCCTGGAAGCGTTCAAGGCCAGGCTGGACGAGGCTTTGAGCAACCTGGTCTGGTGGAAGGTGTCCCGGCCCATGGCAGGGGGGTTGGAACTAGATGGTCTTTAAGGTCCCTTCCAACCCAAACCATGCTGTGATTCTAGGACAGGTGAGGTACAGACTACAGCTATTTTTATTGTGTAAGTCCAAGATGTGAGGCAGATGAAAACATGGCTTGCAATAATCAGGCTTCCCATCTTTAACCTGTATTTTTTCAACATGGGGTTTTTATTAGTCACCTAGGAGAACAACATAAAACCCACACTGATCTAACTGGCACATGCTACATGACAGTAGGTGAGATGATCAACATGAAAGAAGTTTATCATCAGTGTATTCTGACAATCTTAGGCAAACTCTAAGAAATACAGGGTATAAAATGAAAAAATCTGCAGATTAAGGCTCCTTCACCTCAATTCATCAGGAAAAAAAGCTTCTTTTAATCTTCATATCCTCCATTATGAAGTTCTAAATGTTCCATTTTATAGATCATCAAAAAAATCCTATCAGAATAATACTGGTCTGAGCACACTCTTCGACAAAATTTTATTGAAAGGTTTATATCTTTTTTTATCAGCAGTTATGACCTGGTAAGCTGCTTTTGGAAATAACTGTGATAAATTTTAGCTCCTCTGCAGTAGGCAACCCCAGGGGGTTTTGGAGGTAAGTTTTCAGAGCAGAGATAAGATATATGATTAAATTAATATCCTGATTAGCAACATGAGATGGGGTAGAGATCTGAGGTCCTTCAGTCACTTAAATGCCTCAAATTGTTTTGTGTATTTGTCAGAGAACATTAGCACCTTCATGAAAGCAGCTTCCATAAACAAACACAGAATACCCCTGTTGTGTTAACTGCCCTCTTGAAAAACATGACTTAATGCATATATATCATTGAGTCACAGGAAGTTCATTTATAGATCAAAATGGTTTTTTAAGCCTTGAAAACTGAAAGTTCAAAGATCAGTTACAGCACCAGAAGCACCAAAGACAGCTAAAACCCCTCAACTTTTTCTGGAATTGCTGTTCATGCTCTTGAAATCTGTGAAAAAACAGCATGTATATGTTGCTGGGGGGGGGGGGGGGGGGGGAAAGCCCAAAAAAACATTTAAAGGGAGGGATGCTATTTAAGAATGATGGCAGAAGGGAGGAGAAAGGATCATTTTCTGTAGTCATAAATTGTTCACAGCAAACATCATGGTGTAAGATTTTAAAGATTGTTCAGGTTAAACAATTAGGCAATGGAAGAAACTACCCAAGGAGGCGGATGAGTCAAGGATGTGAGAGGTTTGCAAAGATAGGGTAGATATCCTAGTGGGGATTACTGAAGAGGAAGATACACACACTTTGAACTGGATGACCTAAAGGATCTTCTCTAATCGTATCATTTATGCTGCTATGATTCATTTGAAGGAGGACATTTTGGACTCTTATGAATTACTGGCTGAGTTTCCTGGATACTATTGTAAATTAGTCTACTCTGAAGCATGCATAAAACTAAGTCAAAGTTGGCTTTGAAGTGTTTGATCTACAACATTCAATGCTTCCCAGCCTCTTTTTCATAGAGTGACTCAGAAAAAGGTCTGTTATAACAAGACAACAAAAGTTATTTTGAGTTCAGATTAAGTTAGAGAAGGGAGGCACCCCTTTCCTTCAGCTATTCCACCTAAAAAAAGGAAAAAACCCACCCCATCTCATGGCCCAGTGGCTAATACTGCTATTTCTAGACCTGACACAGAACAGCTTTAGAACAAACTAAAGCTTTCAAGTAACTGCTTTTCATAAAGTTTTGGATCCAAAACTAAATGTTCCAAATGACCAAAGTTCAGGGTTTTTTTCTTTTTTTGTTAACGAAAGATGAAAGATTTATTTTTTCCCCAGCACCTGCAAGTCACATTTCTGAAAATCATAATTGTCATTTTAAGAACTCCCATGTATTCACTGCTAATAATTTATCATTATAAATTGAGGAGATATACATAACTTCTTTTTTCTTAGTATTTAATCTTTATTCCATAAACACAATCTAAAAGGGTTTTCAGAAAGTTTAAGAAAGTAACGATACCTTGCTTATCCCAATCAAACTCACACCGTTTAGTTGAAGAGCAAAAAAGATTAGAGTAAAATCAACAACTCTTCTGCACTGCAGAAGAGTGATCACCATGGTGGACAAGATCCATACTTCCTTACACTGCTTCAACGAGAGAGACTGGACTGTTCATATTCTGTATCACTTTTTATGGAACAATAAACTGAAAGTCTTACCGTGGCCTCCCAAGTCACCAATGAGTCACTGATCACTAGTACATAATTTAAAAATGCTCAGAGCTTTGTATCTGAAAGGGGAGTGAATGTAGCTGAGTGGGAAGAATCCACTGACTCATTCATTAAAGGATTGTGTAAATCAAGTAAATTTGCTTTCTGATTAGGATGTAGTGAGACAGAGAAAGGACTTAATTTAGTGAACTTTTCTTTGTCCTAAGGGACCATATACATCACAGTATGGGTAATGTGAAACAACAGTTTCCATCACTCACTCTTAAATATACCCCCAATCATGACAAATCCAACCTATATGAACCTATCAATACTTAAGTTTCCAAGCTGTCATGAAACAGTAGAGTGTACCTTTTCCCTTGAGGATAGCAGGTCTATTCCCACAAAACTTAAAAAAAAAACCTTGATAAAAATCTTCCTTTTGTAATTCTGACTTAACAGTGACATGTAATAGCAGTGTAACACAATGGAAATAACAAGAAAGTAACAATGACAACGGCAACATTTACCAAGTGTCCCAAGTGTCCACCTTTTTTTTTTTTTTTTTAATTAACTGTTAAACAGCTTACAAAGTTCTTCTGCATTCATGCCCCCAGGCAGCAGCCCTCAGTGGAGACTCTGCAGACATGGGCTTGTGGCAATTCAGGCTGACTGTGAAAACCGACACGTTAGGAAAAGTTAGTGTCCCTTCCAAGACTATATTTGTGCTTTGTTTCTTTGTTTTCCAAAGTACAGCAACTAAATATCCCTACCATTAATTTTATACCAATAATTAATAACTTATACTGTGCTCATTTCGTATAATCTTCAACTTTCATTACATTGTTCGGTGTGTGCACACCCACATACCCATATGCATCAATACTACAAAATTTTCTGTTGAGAACTCCAACACCTAAAAAGGATTAGAACTGACACCGTTAGGACCCATGAATGAACAGGTAGATCGAAGTACTGCCTGTCTGTTTTGGGTAAGGGAAGGAGGTGTGCACCAGTTGACAGGTCCTGGGATTATCAAGTGCTCAACTTGTAAATAGAAGAGTTCAGACTTCTACATTTATAACGTTGGAAAGTTTCTGTAGTTTCTTTAGGTCTTCTGCGTCATATCCGGAAAATGACCAAGACATATGAAATGTTTCTAATGTAAAGTTACCAAATTTGAACATCAGGAAAAACATCCAGTGATATGACCGAAAATTTCCATGGTGCACAGCTGCTTCTTCGAATGACCCTGGTCACAGAGGTGTATCTACACACACACAGCCCCCATACACACATATACACACTACTGGAATAAACACATTCTGTAAGAAACAAGGAGCTGCCAAAACACTGAATCTAGCTTACATTTAGAGACACCAAAGAGAGAAGAATGAGAGGAATGGTATGATGGGTAGTTTTAAGCAATGTAGAGCTCTGTAAGCACCACTTTAACAACAGTATTCCAAGCTCCATTCAGGAACAAAGAAAGAGAAAGAAATCCAAAAATTATTATAGAGCAAACTCGATATACTTGCAGAAAGATAAGCTGCTTAAAAACCAGTTACCTATCAGAAATGAAGCAATTTATCATTACTGTGGGAAATGTAATTTAAATGAAGCCAAAATTTTGGATGAAAAATGCCTATTTTCTCCAAATACCTGGCTTATCACGATCACATATCAAATCTTGGCCATTTTTCTAGGAAAGCTTGCAAATTCTTTGAGAAACAGCTGTTTTCATTTAGAGATGATCACAAGAAGTAGTCACAAATGACACATTTCAACTAGAACAGATACTTCTTGACAGGAAGTAAATCCCTAAAACCCAGTGTGCCTTTCAGCAGCCAAACCTCCCTTCTTTCTAATTAGCTATCAGCCTTTGTTAGGGTGGTAAATTAATTCAGTGCTCCTAAGGCAAATAACGCACAATACAATCTATAACAACTAATTATGGCCATGCAAATGTCAATGCTTCAATTTATTCTTCATCATCCTTATATCTTCCCATTCACTGCAACCCAAAATCCTATTAAGCTATTCAGAAATGTTGGCTCTTTAGTAATTTGCTTTCAAAAAATATATATATATCTATTTGGGCCATGTATATTGAGATTAGAGAGATGACAGTATATTAAAAACAGGGTCTTTTTTGCGTAGATGTAACTATCTTTCCTGGGGAGAAGTAACGCCATAGTAATCACTCTTTTGCCTGCCTGATTTGCTGTGCTGTTTTGTTGACTTCCCAGACAGACAGATCAGCCAGCTGACTATTAACAAATCCTTTATCTCCCCAGACAAGCGATCACCATGACAGATAGGCAAAACTCCAGGGGTATGTTAGCTTCAGGGCAAGATTTTCCACCATTTTCATATGAATGGCAGTGAATCCTACTCCTGGAGACAGCCACCCAGTGTCTGCCTGGAGGAAGATCCAAGACCCTTCACGGATAGGATATATAGATTATAGTCAATTTCTACACTCCTATAGGTTGGCTGCAGCTCATAATTGACGTCTAAGACCTACAACCTCCCTGTTAGTATAACTTCAAACTTCACTTGTCTACCCATGGAACTTTAGCTGAGATGATTTTCCTTAAAAACTGCAAATGCAGTTCAAACAAACCATCAGTCAACTTTCTGCTGAATTTGTCAGATCAATTTGGCTAAAAATGTCAATAATTACAGCATTTTTTATATTCTCAAAATATTTTGAATTTTCATTTCGCACTGAATTATTGCAAATAAACTTCCTTGAATATAATGTGTTGGGTTTTTTTTTTGTTATTCGTTTATTTGTTTCTTTATTTAAAGAAGTTAGCAGATACAAAGCCTAAGCAAAATAATCAATTTGAGGAGAAAAAGAGAAACTGGAATCCATCATTGGATGCTGTTTCAAAATAACAAATTTTCTAATTTTTTTGCCTTAAGTCAGCAACTTAACCCCCCGCCCCAAGTTATTCACAGACCTCTGCTCTTGTTAGTGTGTGCCTTAATCTTAAGTCAAAACAGTGCAGTTACCCTTTTAGGGTGCATTATACAGTTGTGAGAATGAAGCTTTCAACAAATTTAGCTACAATATGTACACACAAATCATATGCAGCTTTATCCAACACCAGCTTCAGTAAAACATAGAATAAAAAGTATATTCGGTTTACAGGGGGAAAAACATCCCACCTTTTCATGAATAATGAGAGCCTGACATAGACTTGTATTTATGGCCTGTGCTGTGCTGCTTCCTGTGCAAGTTTAACTTGTATGGCCACAAAACTCAGTACCTTCATACACAATCACAGAGGTTTCCAACATTTTATTTATATCCTGTGGCACACGTAAGCCTACAGCTCCTCAGTACCAGAAAGATACAACAAAACAGAAGAAATTCCAAAAGGGACAGCACAAATAGTTGTGTAATTTGGTGGAAAACATAAAAGAGAGGAGGGAGAGAAATAAAATATCCAAAGGCAAAACAACGTTAGGAATTTAGTGCAATGAAGAGATATATGAGAGGATCAAGATTATGATGTCAAGGAAAGGAATATTCAAGGCTGCATTAATGCCTTTTATTCTCCCAAGGGAAGCGGTAGAAGCCACATGGCTTATGACATTTGCAAATTAGTACCACAATGAAGACAACAATCTGGTGGTGTCAGGGAGATGGTCAAGCTGATATAACAGGAGTTTTCCATTTCTAACTCCTATTATCACACAACAGATCTGAGGTGCTACAAATTCCTAAGTGTTTTGTAATATTCACAGGAACATCAGTGTTTGCTTACCATTAAGTATTCAGCAACTGAATACTCTTCAATATGTCACTGCTTTTAACAATGGAGCATTACAGTGCAAATGATAAAATCATATTCAAGATTTCCATGGATTCTTCTGTAAATAATATACAACAGGATTTTACCATTTGAAGTCATTTTTCCTTTGGAGTCTTGTGGGGAAAAAAAAACCCACACTGGAAGAGAGGCAGGTTTGAGGAAAAATGTGTTTAAAAAAAAAAAAAGGGAAAAAAATACTTTTGTGTAATACTTTCCAATCTTGAATTTCACACATTCCTTTTAAGCTACACTATGACAGAAATGCTCTAAGACATTTTTTTCCAATTACAATCTTTTGATAACTCTCAGTGTTGGCTTAAAGGCAAATGAACAAAATAAAAAGAACCTATATTAAAGTAAGAGATGAAATTTCTTCTAAATGGACAGATAACTCCGTTCTATTGCTCACCAAGAGTCTGCATCTGCTTGGGTTTTCTGTTTTGGCTTGGCTGGGGGTTTTGAGGGGTTTAATTTTTTAATTTATTAACCTTATCTTTGCAAATGCCAAGTACTGGGGGGTGGGGGGGACCGAGAAGGGTAATGTAATAGCAGTTTGTATCTAATATGTATTATAAACTGCCTTATTATCTCTCTATACCAAAGACCTGGAATGTAATGGTCCTTATTTCTATTACCTCAGCCTTGTCTCATATAGACAGAAGCAGAGTTACGCCCTGCTACACCACTAGATATTTCCAGGTATACCTTGACCTGTACCTATAATGGCAATTTCAGTACTCACAACAAAAATTGTAAAGCTACTCAGATTTGATGATGCAGTTAAGAATTCCTTAAGGCCCAAATCTGTGCATTTCTGAGTGATGACTAGAAATGTTCTGGGCCCGACAACCTCACACCAAAATCAGCAGAACCAGAGGGACAGTAGCATTCTGCAGGACTGAACCTTTTAGCACCTTGAAAGATTAGTGGAAACCAACATGCCTGCATCAGTTTTAAATGTAGTACGGATTTGCTCAGGAAGCAAAAAAACCTAAGTATAGTCAGACTGCAGGAGAGCAATACAGCGTTCATCATTCAACAATTCTGTGATTTTCTGTGACTTAAGGGAAAACATGCTCAGCTATTATAGACATGCAGTTCGGTATTACAAATTTTCAGGAGACATCACTGCTATGGAATTCCCACAACAAATGCAGTTTATGTTCAAATTACTGTTTTCTACAAGGAAACTGCTTGAAATAAGTCTGCCATGTAAACGAGCTGGTTTAATCACAGTGCAACACAATTAGCTGTCCTAGATCACAGGCTTCTTACTTTTCATGGTAGAAAGAGCAAATGTAACATTATTTCCTCATTGACTAATAAGGTAAGTTCCTAAACAAAATTAAGAAAGTGAAGACAGACATGCTATACCAGGAAGAAAACCCCCAAACAACAAAAAACCAAAAACCTAATAAGGTATACAATTTCCAGAAACTACAATGAAATACAGTGAGAAGAAGATTCTTTGTTGTGCAATGTTTCAATTTATCAATCACTTTGCAGTTCTTTCCAAGTTTGGAAGAAGTTTAAATAACATCAGCAGCTTAGAACATTTAGAAACAAAATGACAAATCCCAACATAGTTAAAGAATATACCACAAATAGTTTTAAAAGAATAATCCTTGATTTAAGCTCAGGTATTGTGAACGCTTGCTGTGGTTTATGCATAAGTAATTCCACTACACCTAAGGAGTCTTATGTGAATTCTCAAGTATGTAAATGCTTGCAGAAGTAGAGCCTATTTTTCATACTATATGTTTTTTAAACTGATTTTCTCTTTCTATTCTAAGTAGAATAATATTCTCAATTAAATATTATCACTTAATGCAAATAAATTATCTTTCTTCAAGTATGGAAATCAGGTTTCCCAGACTTTGCAGTTGTGTATAAATAGTGGAGAAAGAGCTGTCTTTGGAGTTGCTTTACTTCTACTCTGTTCTTTTGTCCACAGCCTAAACACAGTTCAGGCATGCTTGAAGGTAACCTACCTGGTAGAGGAACCTCACAGGCTTCTTGATATACATATTCAACTTAATGGTGTTTTTCCAAACTTGGTGCATGCAAGGTCCACAAACCTGTGCTTGAGGACAGTATCTAGTTGACCATTACCAGTCTTTATTTATGTAAGCAATAACGTATGTCTCCCCAAGAAGGTGGACATCCAGGTCTTCACAAGCCACCTTGAAGTTAGTGAAAGCAACAACATAAATCTGCTCCTACTTAACATCTTATAGGACAGAGCTTTAAGACTCAGGTTTACTAGTTCAGAGTAGCCAAATACTCATGAATGATACTTAATCAGCTCCAATTCCAGTGCAGAAAACTGTCTCCAGTCACTTCAGCGTATGATCAATTGAGATGAGTGGAACTGAATGCACCATATACATGTTCACGTTACCGATATCAGTTGGGTACATGCACAAGCACTGTCCTAACAAAAAATCTAAGTATAGCCTTAAATGCTTTTCTAAATAATGCCTCAGAGTTCTCTGATATCATAACACATTATTTTAACCTATACTTCAAAAGCAGTGATATCAACAGATTTAGGTGTTTCAATGTTATTTCAAATTTAACATTGCCAGAGTAACGATTTTGGAAAAATCTTAGAAACATGACAGTGGTCTTGTGTATAATTTCTTTCCTTTTTTCTTTCTCTCTCCCTCCTCAATTTTGCTAATGGTATCTGAAACTCTGACATAAAAGAACCATGGTGAAACATTAAAAAAAAACAAACCCAAACACCTACATTCATGTTCTGAATGAGATATAAAATGCTAAGATCAAAACTAATTTAGTAACAAAAAAGAAATAAGTTTAATATCTTTTGCATTTTACTGTGCACATGACTTGCGAGTAACATTGGTATGGTTTTTTGTGGGAGGTTTTAAGTCTAAAAATAACCTGGTGACATCACTCAAGGAAATACCTAATAATACATACCTAATATTACATTTAACTCAATACAATTTTGTTTAAACCTTTCTTGGGAAACAGATGCTTTTCTTTCTCCAAAGTGTTCTCAAAAGAGGCTCTGCTTTTACATATAGCATTTCTGATCTCTCACTGCAGGAGACCTTTACATCAGAGTTCACACAGAGCTTGAAAAGCTCCACTGGAGCTTCTCAAGGTGACAGTTTGGGCAAAAATGTAGAGAGATAGGTTATGGAGAGAGATTCTGTTGCAGCAACAGTGAAATCCAAATACAGCAGATGGAGACTTATTAACATGTAGACATAGTCCCACTGTTCCTGCCCATTATCCACTTCTGTTAGAACTTGCAAGAAGCTGGATGCTCCTGCTTCTCTCTCAGTGCGTTTGCAGTTTAGAGGTCTTGTGTTATAATCAGGGATTTTGTTGGAAGAAAGGCAATATATGTCACATGTAAAACGTTTTGAAAGGAACTGCAAGTTAAGGCATAGATCATTTTTGCTTTTAACCCTTACTGTGTAAGAATGTTTTCCAATCTGTCATCCATGAAGTCATGGTCTGCAGCCCATGAAACCACATTAAACAGGAAAATAAACATCATCCTTACAGTATTTTCAGCTAAAGGTGCAAAGATATGATCATCTACAGGAAATGGGCCAGCAGAAATACATGATTGTGAAAGTGTGAAAACCACTCATTCAGTGGACCATGAAGATGAAAAGTAGAGGATCAAATCGTAGTTTTACCAGTGCTAGTTTAAATTTCAGATGGCGAACAAAACAGTAAAACATATGACCAACAAAACCAACATGTAACAAAGTTTCAAATACACTATTTAAAGTAGCTCCCTACACTTTTCTCACGCTTTTTGGAAGGCAGTAAAACAGAAGCATTTTTGAAATAGGTCCAGGTATTAGCCTCTCATGCAATGGGTTGCAGTAAGGACTAACAAG
Source organism: Eurypyga helias (assembly GCF_000690775.1). Classification (NCBI taxonomy): domain Eukaryota; kingdom Metazoa; phylum Chordata; class Aves; order Eurypygiformes; family Eurypygidae; genus Eurypyga; species Eurypyga helias. Next base: position 13,748 of record NW_010248216.1, on the reverse strand, counting down.
TCACTCAAGACAGTTCCTTTAAGTATGGTGGAATACTGTCTCACACGGAACATGGCCAGATCATCTCCACCCACACAAGAGAATTCAAATTATGCTGTCCTAAAGACAGTTCCTTTAAGTATGGTGGAATAGTCTACTGTCTCACACGGAACATGGCCAAATCATCTCCACCCACACAAGAGAATTCAAATTATGCTGTCAGAAATAGCACTGGCCTGAAGGATTCCATATGCATTACCAGACCGAGTCCCCATGCAGTAGCTTGGAAAAGGACAGCTAGTCATGTAACAAGTTATAGATTTAAAAAAGAACAAGCTATTCTCCTATCTATCGCACATGATGCATGGGATAACAAGTTAAATGACCTCATGATCGTAAATCCAAACTGAATCATATTGAGATACCTATCTTCAGAGATGCTGCAACACCACTTCCCAGTCAAGCCGAGACTGTTTTGAATTACTTCCTAGAAATGCTTCAAATACTTCTTTACTTTCCAAATTCCAGGATCAAAATGTTCTCTTCCTTTATTCTTTCTCTTAAATCTGATCTAGAAATCCCTTTATCTGGCATATGATGTCATCTTCACATGACAAAACCCATACTGTCTCATTGTTTTTCCAAGATCTTTGAGGAGAGACAGAAACATATAAGGAGGATGATAAAGTCTGAATACAGTTTGAAATAAATCACTTATCTTTGTGAGAATTTTCTGTCTCATTTCGACACATTGAGCTCTGGACTGGACTTGATTACACACTGAGCTCTACAGCTGTGCTTGATGATCCTACCCGTTCCAGCCTAAATGACTTTATGATTAGTGCAATCTATCTAAAATTTGGAGACTTCTGTAATTATGAATAAATAATTTTAATTAGCCAATGGAAATAATAAAAGGCTCTATTATATCTTCCTTAAGGCAATGTGCTCAAATGTCCACAAAGCACATCACCTACTTTCTTAATCAATGGGTATTCAAGCCATGACAGGCACTAGCATTGAGCTTCAGGGTGAGAGCAAAAAGTGACCTGCAAAGCTCAGTGGGATTATGAGTCAACTGAAGTCATGAGTCAACAGCAGCCTGTTGCCGATTGACTCTGCCTCATCAGTAGGTGTTACTTCATCCATTAATGCAGATTGCTGTATGGCTGCAGGGATATGCAGGCCTGCCAAGGTACATTAAAAATATCCAAACCAAACTAAGGTCTGCCAGATTCTGAAAATATCATGTAACACCCTGCTCTGGATCTGCAACAGCATCCAAAGTAATGTTTGGGAGAGCTGACCGTGACCACACCCATCCCTACGTCTGCAATACAGCCTGAAGGTTTTTCATTGATAGTCATTCCACTTAGTCAAAGCAACGCTTGGCTATTTGATTGCTGTGATTTGACACAGTAATAACAATAATCCAGACTGTGCTTCAACCACTCGCAGTACTTCCAAAACTGTTTATTAGCATTGGCTTCTGCTTTACTAGCTATTTTCAACACCCTTAATACTCAAGTTCCTCCTCTGGCACCTCTGAGAAGGCTAAGTCTATATGAAAAAGGCAGCCTTATTTTTTGTTTGACCAAGTATTTGATAGCTGCACTTAACTTTTTTGTCCACACAAATACAGCACATGAAATGCAGCCTTTCATCTATACACAATATGAAAGAACAGCATTTCTATAGGAGACTTTTTACTGTAAATCCAATCCTTAAAAAAGCAGTGCAATTGAAAGCAGGTGGGATGCAGTACAAAGGTTTCTCATCGTTCTAAGCCTACAGTTCAGCTCAGACAAATAATAAAATCCCTATGCTTATTCAGTCTTGTACTTCTCTTAAAGATAGGCCACTCAATTGTGCCAAATAATGTGTTGTCCAACTTGGACTAAACTGAGAACACTAAGCTCATTTTCCTAGTGAACTGTGCTGTGCTTGTAGGATTTCTACATTACAAACAAACATTATCTTAAGGAAAAAAAACTTTCGAAAGTCAGCACTGTTTCAAATTTCTCATATTACTGGTGAAATCTTAAAGGATTGATAATCCTTGAGATTAAAATTTAAAAAAGAACATTATTACCATGATGCAAATATACCCACATGATCATACATGATGAGGTCATCGTGTACGTACGTATATTCACCCTGCCAAATTCTGTACTGTCACTATTATTTATATTTGATCTGATACCTGGAAGACACTCCTCAGACCGTTTTCTTTAAAACTGTAAACAGTAGATAGCATCATCCTTTACACTCACTGAAGATTAACAAGTTGCTAACAAAACTTTTACCACATGATTTTTTTGATAACTTAAAAGTAAGAACAAGATAAAAGGGTAACTTGCATCTTGTTATGTTGAATTTCAACAGTGAGAAAGAAAAAGATAAAACAGTAATTTACACAGTAAATCTGCTGATAGCTGAACATTCTGAGATAAAATAAAGGCTCTAAATAAACTTGAAATAGTTGGAAGTATTAAAAAAAAAAAATCAGGTAACCTTATGGTGTATTTCATTCTTCCCATCTCATGTTATCTATTTTCATCATAATCTTTTAAATTTGGCTCATGGTTGGTGTCAAACACTAAAATGAGGCGTGACAAGAACATCTTTTTTCTTTGAAATCTGACTTGACAAGGAGAGGAACTGTCACCCAAATTTGCAAAGGCAGTTCTTCAGAGATCTGTGTATAACTCTGAAGTGCCAAGAGGCCATAATAATGAAATAATAATTTTTTTAAGTCTGATTGTCAGTCCTTGTATTGGACATATATATATACACACACACACACTCTGAATTGTGCAGTCTGTGACTGTACAACTCAGTTCTGGAACAGGAATGCTTGCCTTATGGAAAATGCTGGTATTTGCCATAATTTTTCTTTCTCAGCTATATCAAAAAATGGAAACATAAGAAAGAATGAAATTTTTCACTAAGTTTCAGATTGGTGATGTCACCGTAAAACAAGAAAAACAGAAATGACAAATTTTCATTTCCTACCCTGATTCCTATTCCTGACTTCTGTCAGATTTATATACTCTGTTTCCCACAGTTTGCCCAGCTAAACCCACCCTCTCATCTCACCTCACAGTATCCTCAGCTACACTTCACATCTACTAATTTCCTCCCAAGCAAGAGTCACAAATTAGGCTGGTTTTGAGGTAAGGGTATACCGACTCAAGATCACATAAAACGCAACAGGTAACTTAAATTCCTGTTTGAGCCTTCCCCCTAATAATCTGACCCTTTCCTTTACACCCACCTGACAGCTTCCATGAAATCTGCAAGAAATTTTTTTGAGATGTTTATCTCCCTTTAAAATGCATCAGAAACTGGCCATGGGGGTTCAGCAAGGGTGTGGAGAGAACAACAATTGTGATTATTTAAGGTCCCTAAGCAGGTTAAAAATCAAATGCATTTTAGTTAGATAAAAATGAACATAACCAAACATTTTGAAATTATAGTTTTGGGAGATTACAGTTCAGCAAATCCAAATGTCCCATTGCCTCATGTCAAACAAAAATAGATGCATTTGCAGCTTGGTTTCCTGCAATCATTCTGTGTCTCAGAGATATTCATTGAAGTTGGGTGAAAACCTTTACGCTAATACAGTACAATGAAAAAAAAATTGTTGATTTTCCCTGGATAAGAGTAGATTTAGATGAGAAATTATGGAGAATCAAAAAACACTCAAAATAAAAAGCCCACACCCTGACACTGAATTACATACTCTACTGGGAAAAAGGTCTATAAGAAAGCACTTCTAAGTTAGAGGCTTGTAATAAATCTAAAAAATAACCCTATGATTTATACCACCAGTTAGCTTTATGAAATGCCACATGTTGGAAAGCAAACATAATTAAAAAAGCAGGGTGAATTCAATACCTCTAGAAATGCCTTCCTGACTGTAAATGTTCTGTAGAAAGATGGTACTGAAAACTGCATTGTTTGAAGTGATAAAGAAAATGCCCTGTAAGCGGAGATGTCCGAGTTTACGCCCGGGTTTCTGTGGAACGGAGCATTGGGCTCCTTAATGTGAGCTCTGTCCCGCGCAGGTGTGACCAACGTGCTGGCAGGACCCCAGCAGATACCTCCACACTCACGTACAAACCCAGTGCCAGCGCTGGAGCCTCCACCGCCTGCCCCGAGAACAGCTCTGCTGGCTCGCGTGAGAGGTGCCCAGGAGAGCTGCAACCCCCTTCCAAGTTTTTATACATATAGCGCTGGATGAAGCACTGAGTAAAGGGCCACGTCCTCAGAAGTGTAAGAACGGCGAGGGATTCCCTCAGCTGACCACCACACAACCCTAAAGGGCACCACCAAAGTGAGTCTTTAATGGATCATCAGGGAAAGGGAAGTCATAGTTATGCACCTGGCACACGCACACCAAACACGGAGTACCTCTGTGCTGGAGAAACTCTTAGTTGGGAACCTACAAAAAGCCTGCTGGAGCTAGAATGAGCAGAATTTGACTATTTTAAAGGAATACTGGGTTTTATTAAGCAACTGTTAGAATGCTGCTCCTCACAGGGGCACACCACTTAAGAAAACACAGCAGGGTGACATGAAAACATATGCCAGCAGTCTTCACTGTTCACAGATTTTAAAGAACAGAAGGGCTTAGACTATGATGATCTCAACACAACCATGTAGTTGCATGCCTGGAATAGTACAGAATATAGAATTTCACCCAATAATTTACTCAACAAGCCCTTAACTTCAAGTTGAGCTTTTTGATGTAAAAAACTTTCAGTGAAGAATGAATCACATCTGTAAGGAAGTTATTCCTCTCTGCACAAAATTTGTCCTTTATTTCTAGGTCCAAACTTTTCTTGCTTCCAGCCACGCGCATGTGCAATACATAGGCTCTAAAATCATTATCTGGTTTTGTTCATCTCTACTTTACATCAAACAAAACACAAGAGGAAGTAAAAGGAAAAAACAATAGCTGTAATACGCACATTACAGAGCACTTAATCTCATGTCTGGTGTCATACAAAGTAGTAGATAAGGATCTTGAATATAACACACAGTGTCTACTGGAACTGTCAGTGCTTGGATAGCAAGTTCAATTTGCCACTACTAGAAGGATTAAGTCTAGGTAAAGCACGTATCCGAGCAAGCTAAGCCCAACACGGATAGTTTCCCCATTTGTCAGAGAGCACTTATGGAATGAAGGAGACAGAAATGACACGCCGCTACACTCCACGCTTCTGCAGTTTCAGCAGATTTTTCTCCACAGGATATGGAATAGTCTGGTGGGCTTTTCTCTCTTTTTTCTCAAAGTATGTTTGAAAGCCACGTGACTCGACTTGAGCAAAAAGCTTTGCTTTAATAAGTCATCCTACTGCCAAGATAATTTCCTTTAAAAATAACAGTACCTTTTTTTTTTTTTAAAAAAAAAAAAAACAAACAACAAGACTGCTTTTCTGGCTGTAACTGTGGAATAGCAGCTCAGTCCTGCGGAAGAGCGCAGGGGAGATGCTGAAGGTCTTGGCAAACGGAACCTGCACTTTATAAACTAAAGACTTGTACTCTGCACACTGAATATTTATACCAGAAGGGTCCCTAATGATGATGGCACTGATGTTGTCTTCAGCAGAAGGCACTGGCAGACCTAATTCCCCCAAGCCTTCAACTTCAGTGCCATAACACAGCACCAAGGGTGGAGTAAGCTTCTCATTAAGAAAGATTCATACTTTGTCAATAAAGAAGAAATGGTGAAGCTCAGAGGAGCAGCATGAATGTGTAGGGTTTACATGAAAACATGCCAGCAATCTTCACTGGGAACAGAATTGAACCAAGTTGCATCAGTAGTGTAAGAGGGAAAGGGAAGACCAGAGTTTTATGCTGTTTCTGAACCAGGGGTGGCTCTCCATCACCTCTGATGGAGGACACTGACTAAAGACTGTGGCTGGCAGTGAAATCCTTAGCCAGGTTTGTAAGATTAAATGGCAGTCAGAAATAGAGCAATGCTAGCCACAACAGAGCTCTCTGTGGGACACTGGCTGAGCTGAGGTAGCACAACTCATAGTGTAAACATAAAATTTCAGAAAAACACCGTCTCACCATGTTCATCAACAAACCAAGAACGATACCAGGAATGCAGTTGCATCCACCTCTATGTCATTTACTAAAGCCTCAAGCCCTAAAGACACTCCTAGCAGCAGCTCTGCAGAAGTTAGCGTTACTAAAGAGAGCAGCTGAGTAATTCAGACATACACAGGCGCTGGGACCAGGTCCCTGATCGGGTCATCCGGCTGAGAACCAACAGGCTACTGTTGCTTTGTTTCTAACCACTTCCTGACTACAGTTTAGTTATTTAGTCTTTCACCACCTGGTTTGTATTTGATTTGCAAAAATAAAAATAAACAATCTCCCCCAAGGAACAACAAGAATATTGCACAGTATGCAGTTTGTGACCAAAGAGGTTAGGAGCTGAGGCAATACGTTCTCTGGTACCTAAGCCACAGGTCAGATCGACTGCCAGCGAAGCCAATATTTCTGGTTTGATACATCATCTGAACTCTCTCAAACAATAAGAAAGATTTGTTCCATCACTGAAATAGAAAACCAAATTTCAGAACGGCTGTGTAAATAAAGTGGAAGTTCATTCAAAAACAATGACCCAGAGGACAGATATTTCTGGAACATAAAGAAAATTAACCTGGGAAGAGGCCTTAAAGTTTGAAGCTCCAATTCTACTGATTTCCTTCAATATGTATTCACAGGAATAAAAATGGCTCTGAAATACAAAATTTAAAGAACTGTGGTGGGGTTTTTTTCCAGATGTTTCTCTGTGGATAGAATGAATTCTTTCTATTTTATTGTTGACTTTAAAAGGTACCTGCTGAATTAAAAAGCTGGGATTTCTATTTCTTTTCTTATTAAATAATACTGTATGTTTTACTGCATATAATTGTATATAATACTGCAATATCATAAACATTTTTTAAATAAATCAATCCATTGTAACATTTTATGGATATCCCATACCTTACAATTTTAATTGATCCTCTTTTAATTAACTTGGGGATTAATTCCTCCTACAAAATTAAGCTTCAGGATTTAAGTAGAATCTATATGCCAAATGCCTGCTTAACAAACATGTTCACGTAGCACGCTTGCTTGAAAACCCAACTTGTCCATCAAACAAAACTGAGTAACAGCATTTCAAAACTTCGTGTTGAACTGAAATCCTCAACTTAGTTTAGGGTTACCCAAATCTCACTGAAAGTTGATTATCGTTATGTTCCTCAGCACTCTCTTAGGGTGGTGATGGGAATCCGAAAAGAATCAGAGAGGCACTTACCATGTAACTCCAGAAAGTGTGCAGCAAGCAAGCATACAGCAAGCACATTACGTTCCCCTTGCAAGCTGTACAGTTAATGCTCAGCGCTGGCAGTAGGGTGGAGTGGGAAGAGGATGAAATGTTTCTGTTGACCACCTTGTTTTTTTCTTATGCCCCAAACAGCTGCACATCTGGCTCCCTATCCACTGGTTCTAATTACCAATTAGCCAACCTGCACAGAAAAAAGAATCTATTTTCTGGCAATAGCTACACTTCTTTTCACATTGAATAGCAGAAAAAAAAATAATTAAAAAAAAAAAAAATCTGTTGAGTTGCAATCGCACATGTTCATGTGTTGCCATTACTGTGACACTAAACCAGGCAATAACTTACATCTATGTTTACATTTTAGCATACGCATATTTACATTTACTTCTGTGACAGTACTCAAGTTTAAAGTTAAGCATGATCCATTTTTTTTAGAATAAACTAGGTATCTCCTTCTGTTTTCCCTCTGTACCTTATGTTTCTGCCTAAAACCAAACCTTTCTTTACCTTTAAGAAAAAAAAAATTTCAAAAAGTATTCAGATAAAAGCACAGGAATGGCATACAAAATCCTACTTAGTCCACTAGGTACATTTTGACAGTGACCCAAAGTAGATACTTTGGTAGTGTGCATAAAGCAAATGGCAAATACAAAGCAATGCCCACCTTCTACTACTCTGCAGCTGGAAATTTTCCTGAGGTAGGGATCAGTTTTACACCTTTGTAGGTCATAGTTCTCAACTGACTTTTCTTTCATAAATTTATCTAATCATTGGACCCATTTGTACTTTAGGTTTCCAAAGGGTCCTGTGGGAAGGTCTTCTACAATTATATGCCATGTAGAAGGGTATCCCTTTTATTTTTTTGAAACCTGGTGCATGATACTTCTATCAGTGACCCTCATCTTAGTATTTTGAGAACCACTGAGCAATCCCTCCATGCTATCCAAGTTTTCCTATGCATCTACCATATAATCTCATGCCTCCTTTATGTCTTTTATTCCAGAAAATGCTACGATGAAGCATCTGGTCTTTATCTTAAATTCTGCTCTTTGGATCCATCTCCTCCCTATTCTTTGCCTTTGTTATCCATAAGGGCTACGACCAGCATCTCACCTGTTTTCTAATAGATCCCCTAGTGTCTTGGTAAGTCTATCACATCTGCACACTGATCAACCTCAAGCAGGAATCTGTCCCTCAGTTCAAGTGGTCACGACTATATAAAACTAGTTGGGGTTTTTTTGGAGTTCTTTCTCCAGTCAGACTCTGTTCCAAGAAGACTTCAGTCACGTACTCTTCCCTCCCGCAGAAGGCCTGGGAGAAGGACACTATAGGTACAGACAACACCGTTTGCAAAAGGCCCCATTGTTCAAGCAGGTGAGAGACATCTGATACCGAAATGGCTAGAATGCTTTCTTGCACCCTTCTAGACACCCTGCCTCCACCGCTGCTCCCCAGGTGCCAAATTCCTGCTAGCAGAATGTCCCCCTTCATGACAGTCACAAGTACAAACAGGACTTGCAAAATAAATGGATTCATAAATGAACCTAATCCCCAAACTGTGACAGAAGCCATCTGAGTAATCCCTTATCTGTCAGGGCTGTGTTCCACTTCCTCTGCACATTCCCCACCAAAAAGGGCAGAGATGAGTAGAGAAGTTCACTTGTGGGAAGCTGCTGGCATGGAAGGAAGCTCCAGCTGAGCTTCTAATGGAAACCACCTGCCCTTTGGTTATGACAGAACAGAATCTCTCATTATATTCCCCTCTATACTACTTACAAGACAGGAGATTTTCAATGTCATGTTAAAAAAGTGAAGGCACTTTAAAAAGATAAATGCATATGAAGGTTAAAAATAAAAGCAGCTTTTTTTTTTTAAAATTTTTAATTGGTACACCCAGCACCTGGGTAGATTAGTAAACCAAAGTATATTCAAACAAGATGCAAAATGTGATGGAAAAGTCAGACACAGAACGTAACAGTTACTACAGCAATTTCTTAGTGGGAAAGTAATTCCTTCTGCTTTTGACGACCAATGTATTGCTGACCTATGAATGTCCCAACTCAGGTTCCCAAAGCCAGTATCAAGCGTGACTAGCATGAACCCCTTCCCCTCCACCCACCATTTCTGTAAAAGTCATACAGGGCATGTTGAAAGTTAAAATTCCGTAACCTGCAACTCTTCAAAGCAAAACAGCCACAAACAGGTATGTTTGTAGTTTACAGCACTCAAAAAGTAACAATGGAAAAATGCTTTGCTGTGTGCCTAAGAGCTCACTAAAAGTTGATTCTATGCATTATCTTAGTTTTGAACATAAAAGCTAATTCAGCTATCAGAAATAGCAATTAATCTTTTTTTGGCCCCATGACGTGATTTGAGAGAATAACTGTACTTCGTGCTATCATGCCATCAGATCTTAGACGCAACTGGGATGGACCAATGTGGTACTTGCATGGTAAGCTTCCAGGGGAAAAACACCAGGTGTTGGCAGTCCACAAGTGATGATGGAGCAGATGATATTTCCACTCTTTAAATCAGCATCAAACTATCGAGGCATGAAAGTAACAGACACCGTGTTTATTAGAGAGGACAACTCATTGAATAGAGCATCACAGCACTTTGAGCTAAGCCATGGTGAGGCAAGGATCATCTGGGTGGAGCAAGTTCCTATCCCCTAGCAGTCATCAAAAAGATGGGGGAATTTACCCTACAACTAAGAAGGAAAAGTAACAAACAAGCAGATACGCTCTCTAATGAGATTCACCCTGCAGACTCAGTGGGATACAGTATTTTCTTCGTGCTCTCTCCTGAACTGTTGTGTAGTGTTGCTATTTACTATTAAATACTTACCACATTCCACCCCAGGGGTGGCTCCATTTCAGTGCTGGGCAAAGTGATCCTTATTTAAACATTACTTAGCTCACAGGAGTGCTGTGAAACTTAATTAAATTAATGCCTGTAAAGTGCTTTGAGGTTCTCAGATGAAAGGTGCTATAGAAATCCAAAGTACTATTAGTGTTTCTAAGGATGGGTGAAGCAATTTGGATGAACTAAAAACCTACATAAATCTTTCCTCAAAGCAAAAGGTTTTTTTTCAGTTTCAGTTAACCTATTTTTTATTTTTGTTTTCATTTGTAAGACCTTTACAATACCTGACTTCACCTTCAGGTAAAGTCATTCCAAATGGTTGGAATAACCATTTTACAGCTACACAAGACAAAGCATACTAATGTCTCATTCGTTTTCTGCCTCTTAACGTTACCTCTGCTTAAAATGGCACTCTGGGTATTTCAAGTCACACTGCTCTCGAAGATGATCTTATCCGTGATCCATTACACAGACTTCATTAGTCAAAAAATACCCAGGTCTTGGCTCTTCAGTGAATCTACAGTCACAGAATTAGCAAATGTTACTGGAGAGTTAGCTCCAGTCTAGCTATATTGAGCAACAACAAGATGCTGAAAGAAAAATGCAAGCTGCAAGTACCATCATCTTGCTTCTACACACAGAAGGAACAATAGCTTTTGGAGAAGAAGCAGTAGCTTGCAGAGATGTGATTTTCTCCTCAGGTCCCATGACTGCCTTTGGAATAATACTGTTGCTTGTATGATCAAACCAGGACACTCAGACATCTTTAAAAAAAAAAAAAAAAAAGAAGAAAAAAATTTGGAAGAATATAAGTACTCTGTTACCGTGCAAAGAGAGGGCAGCCTTTAACATGACAGGTAGCTGATGAGTACATAAAAAATGCATTTTTAAAAAGCATAAACACAGACCGTTATTAAAATCATGTTCCAACACGTAAAAAATATCAAACAGAAGGCAATTAAATTCCAAAAACTCCTGAAAATGCTTGTTCTCATTAAATTCCTAGCTCAGTGTCCAAATCAAAACAATAAGAATAGATGTCCTAAATGGAAAAACTGCAGGAATAGAGCTTTCAATTCTTTTGAAATTTGCCCCTCACCATTTATTTCCTTTGCAGTCTGGAACTGAGAGAAGGAATTCTGCAGCTCTGTCACTTGCAAGAGAGTACTGAGGGATGTGGGTACATGAAATGGTGTGGCTACTCCACTTCAGTATCACTTTATTCAACACAGACCAAGAGGAATTTTTATTGATTCAGTGCACTTTGGGGGTTTGGCATCTAGTTACAGGTTGTATAACACTACTGTGAGAAACCATTTTTAACCTCGAGTATGCATGACTCGTTATGACTACTTCAATGTTAGGAGGTAGCTATACAGGAACAGAGAAGGCTGTGGTCAAAAGGAAGGAAGTCCCAGTCTTTGCTCTATATATATTCACTATAATTGCCACCTGAGTATAAAAACATAGGCTTGGTTTGACTAAAAACACATAGGGTATGTATTTGTTCTTTTGAGAAAACACAATAACATCAACCAAAGTATACTGTCTTGCCTCATAGTAGGTATCAATGCTGAGTGTTGCCCAAATATGAAAATGCAATTTGGTGAGCAAGTAAACACCCACCAGCCTAGAAAATGATCAAAATACAGTGAGTTCTACGTCAATGCAACCATAAAGGTGAAATCCAGTGACCGTACTAGAGCATATGCACAAAAAACCTACTTCCCTGTTAAACTGCCTCTACCAGGGTCTGGCACAGTTTCCTGTGTTGCCTATCACCATGGACCAGGAACCATCCATAGAGAGATTTCCATTCATTTAGAGAAGCCCAAAACCCACTGTGCTGGATTTTAGTTCATTTTCTTATTTAAAAAAGTATCACTACTTTATTCATTTATATTAAATTATTAAATTGTTCTTATCTCAATCCATGAGCTTCCTTGTCTTTTCCTCTGTTTCTCCTCCTCCACTGGAGCAGGGGAGAAGGTGGTGAGTGAGCAGCTGTGCGGTACTTAATTGCCAGCTGGGGTTAAACCATGACATCCACCTAGGACATTCCCCTCATTTAAGTCTGCATATGTTCATTACTTATTTTCTTTCAAATGCCTATCCACCTCTTTTTTGGTATCTGTATCAGTTGGCTTCTCTGTTGTCTTCTCTCTGGAAGCTGTACAATGTTAATATCCATCTTTGTAAAACAGTAATTCCTCCTCCATTCCTGGCATACATGACACTTCTCAAGTGTTGTCCCTAACTTCTTGTTTTCTGCCCCAGACTCTAGTGCCAAAAACCCCTTTAGAGACTCACTCTTTTGATTCACTTAAAAAATACACACTATTAAAGTGGAATCCATCTTACCTCAGCAGGATCCCCTTCTTTCCTAAGGACTCAGACCTAGTTATTCTGCATATCCAAAATCCCTGTGTTACTGCATTACTCTAGCTGTCCTTTGGTCTGCTGTAACTTTTCTTTCTGTAGTTTTCCCTCTTTTAGAATACATGCATTCCTTACATGGACCTAAAATTATTTCCCACAGCTATTCCTGAAGTATTGAACAGTGCTTTTTGCAGTTTAATACAAACAGTATTCATACAATGCCTTCCATCCAAAAAGTTTGAAGAACTGAACACTTTACGTTAAATTTTACCATATCTCCGTGAACTGCCTCTTTATTTATAACTCTCTTCCCTCTGGGCAAGTAAGACTATATCCATGTTACAGAACCAGAATCTAAAGCAGCAGGGACCAGAAAAGCCTATGGGCACGGCTTCACCCTTGGCTGAAGCTCATTTAAGTATGGGCTACAGCCCAGAAGAAAGGCCCACCCTTCCTCCTCCTCCCTCCTCTTGGGTCCCTGTGAACAGGGCTCACACAGCCAAATCAGGGAATGGATCCAGCTGAAAATAGACCTCTTTTCTTTGGTTGAGTCGCTAACTGCCTCTTAGCTCAGCTGACCATCCCACCATGCAGGCATTGGTGGTATCACCACAAGGCCGAGAAAACACATGGCTGACAGCCAAGCACAGTTCCTGCTCCTTTCAGCAGGGGCTTGAACTTAAATATGATATAATTGTAAAACTGCAGCTGCAGCGTAAGACAGGTAAGACAGCTGCTCTAAGGAGTCACTAATAAAGAACATCAAGCTTTGCTCCCACCCTAACCTCTGTCTCAACTCCTGTGTCCTACGCCAGCTGCTTGTTCCCATTCCTTCCTTGCGATGGTGCTGAGGCCCATCAGACTTCACAACTGACCCAACACATAACCCCACAGAAAGCTAAACCGTCAAAAACTGGACAAACATTTATTTTTCTGGTGGTTTAGCGAATAAAGTGCTAACACATGTGCAAGGCAGGGGGGTGGGCTCCAGGGATGGGGGGTGCAGGAGCAGGGGGAAGAAAGGAGAACAATCTTCTCTTTCCAGCAAGGAGTGATCCTAGACCAGCTCAGTTGTCTCATGCAACTCCCCACTACAGGACTTCTGTAAAGGGCCACAGCTAGTGAGTTTTGAGAATCAACCCCCTCACTTACAGGCCAGTCAGTCTCACCT
>NW_010248215.1:4365-11990 GCF_000690775.1 Eurypyga helias | reverse complement strand
ACAAACCATTCTATGATTCTAAAACTCTCTTGCATTCTTTTTTTAACATTAGGGTTTGGTGTCCACTGAGAATTTAATATGAAAAGTTTATTTGCTCCCATTCTGCTACTGAAGATGACAAATGAGAGTACTGACTATTAATTAAATTTCCAAACTACTAGAAAAATAAACAAGAGCAGATTGAAATTTCAAGAATAGGAAAACGAGGGAACTACATAGAATCATACAATCATAGAATGGTTAGGGTTGGAAGGGACCTTAAAGATCTAGTTCCAACCCCCCTGCCATGGGCAGGGACACCTTCCACTAGACCAGGTTGCTCAAAGCCTCATCCAGCCTGGCCTTGAAGTCATCCATGGATGGGGCAGCCACAACTTCTCTGTTCTCTGTTCTCTGTACTCTTCAACCTGTTCCAGTGCCTCACCACCCTCTCTGTGAAGAACTTCTTCCTGATATCTGATGTAAATCTACCAGCTTTCAATTTAAACCCATTACCCCTTGTCCTGTCACTACAGGCCCTTATAAAAAAAAAAAAAAGCTTCCTTGTAGGCCCCCTTCAGGTACTGTAAGGCTGCTGTAAGGTCTCCCTGGAGCCTTCTCTTCTTCAGGCTGAACAAGCCCAGTTCTCTCAGCCTTTCATCATAGCAGAGGTGCTCCAGCCCTCTGATCATCTCTGTGGCCTCCTCTGGACTCGCTCCAACCAGTTGATATCCTTATGTTGAGGGCTCCAGAGCTGGACGCAGTATTCCAGGTGGGGTGTCACAAGAGCAGATTAGAGAGGGAGAATCACCTCCCTCAACCTGCTGGCCATGTTTCTCCTGATGCAGCCCAGGATATGGTTGGCTTTCTGGGCTGCCTGCTCGCACTGCTGGCTCCTGTCCAGCTTTTCAGCACCAGTCCCCCTCAAGTCCTTCTCCTCAGGGCTGCTCTCTATCCATTCTCCACCCAGCCTGTACTTGTGCTTGGGATTGCCCCAACCCAGGTGCAGGACCTTGCACTTGGCCTTGTTGAACTTCATGAGGTTGGCAGTGGCCCACCTCTCCAGCCTGTCCAGGTCCCTCTGGATGGCATCCCTTCCCTCCAGCGTGTCGACTGCACCACACATTCTGGAGTCATCAGCAAATTTGCTGAGGGTGCACTCAATGCCACCATCCATGTCACTGACAAAGGTGTTAAACAGTACTGGTCTCAGTACTGATCCCTGAGGAATACTGCTCATCACTGGTGTACCAGCTGGAGTCAAACTGTGGATTGGATGGTCAGTGTGTCTTTGATGCCAGTGACTAAAGCAAGTGCAAACACATCAGTGAGCATGTGACCAGTAGCAAAGATCAAACCAGACTACATAGTGAGTGGGTGAAGTGACCAGGAGGCTGTCTGTGTGCATGTGTGTGTGTCTAAGGGTGAGACCAAGGGAGATGACTGCTGGAGAAATCAGGGGAGTCCGCACCATCTCTAGAGAGACCAGAAAGGCTGTGAGGCTTGGGGGTCTCTAGAGGTGAGAGCTGCTGTTGTGTCTATATCTCATGGAGGGTTGACTACTGGGGGCTTCACTGTTCTTGGGCATTTGGATCCAGCTGCATTTCCCCTTGCAGAATGAACAAATGTTTCAGTGTGAAGTGTCATCATTGGTGGAGACTCTTCTTTTAAATCATCCTGTTGTGCCCTGTTCTGGCTTCCCCTCCCAGTCACTTTATGTCTCTCCACTACAAAAAGCAGACAAAATAAAGTGTTCCATATATGTATAATTTCAAATCCAAGTTTAGTGTAGAAAAAAAAATTACAGGATATGTGCACATGCATCCCTCTACCTCTCAAATGGAAACCAGATGCAATTCTGCTGAAAATTAACATGTAATAAATAAAAGGACTTTGCAGACATATATCAACTATATATAATCTATAGTTGCTCCATAATTCAGAGAATACGTTTTTTCTTCAGAACTCTTTCTGCAAAATTATAGTTGACTGAAGATCAAGTGAACTGTCAGTAGAGTGGCTGTTGCTTTGATAGACCCTGAAGACCTTCATGTGTGAGGGTGATGATAGAAAAGGTAAACCTCTAGCCAATTACAGTATCACCTTTACATTCAAGGCTATCTGAAAACAAATAGCTTTCCCTTTATGCACTCTGCACATTCAGTCATTCTTAGAGTAAGGGTAATTAAAAAGATTAAAAAGGCTTGTTAAGAAGTCATATGTTCTGTCCCGGCCCACTTATCCTGGTAAGAGGGAGATTCGTTGTTATACGCAGAGTGAGATTAAGACACAAACGAGGTCAGATGCTGCCAACAAAGGAGTTTATTTTTGTTGTAAGAAAATATCGATTGAAGAGAGAGAAAATAGAAAGGGGAAAATTTTGGCAAGCCATCAGGATAGAATTGCAAGAGAGAGTCACCACCATGGACCCAGCAGCATCCCATTGGTCTGTAGTCTTGTAGTCTTCGGTGAGGAGAGCCCCTGTCATGGTTTGGTCCCAGAGTCTTTTATAGGGTATTTTTTGCTGACTCCTGCCTCCTGCTCATGCTCTAAGGCTAGGCACACTGATCCTGTGGGGCACAGGACCACTGCGTGACCACCTGCATGCTTTGACAGGCTTGGGGTCCTCTGTGTCTGGACTCCCCATGAAGTGATGAGATTCTTCTTTGTCCTTGGTTGAACTGGTCTCCAGAGGCTATTTGCTTCTTATCTCTTGGGTAGTCCATTTGGCCCTTATCTATTCAGGCCAGCAGACAATCCCTGATTGACAAGCCACCAGGAAGTTTCACAAGTTTGTCAGCAAGCTTTGAGACAATCAACTCAAGATAAGGTCTCTCACATCGTCTTATTGCGAGAGACCTTATTGCGGCCTTTCAGTACTTAAGGGGGCCTATAAGAATGATGGGGGCAAACTTTTTGATAGGGCCTGTAGTGACAGGACAAGGGGTAATGGTTTGAAGCTAAAAGTGTGGAGATTTAGACTAGATATTAGGAAGAAGTTTTTTACAATGAGGGTGGTGAAACACTGGAAGAGGTTGCCCAGAGAGGTGGTAGCAGAGAGGTTGATGACCATTAAAGGTCCCTTCCAACCCAAGCCATTCTATGATTGTATGATTCTATGATCTTTTCAGATGACATTCTAGTAACTTAAAAAAATTATGCATTCATTAACAATATTTTTGTGGGTCATTTTCAAAGTGTTTCATATACATTTGTGTTGAGAGTCTTAGATTTCATTCAAGTTTTGAAATGACAGACTTGCTCAGCAACAGCAGTCGTTCAAAGTATCAATGTTTTCTTGGCAATGTTGATATCAGAGCATTGATGTTTATTTACTCTTCTTGTAAGTACAGCATATAGTTTATATTTAGAAAGAAAATCCTATTGGGATTCCATAAATCTGCAAAATGGTCAGAATTTCATGCTGTTATGGTCCACTGCACAGCAACATTTCTGTCTGTGACTCAGGAATAAAAAATGCTAAGTCATCTTCATATTAAAATGCCAGAACATTTATTCGAAATGTGGAGTTTTTCTTTATTATGAACAAAGTTTTGATTTTGTGTACTGGTTATTGATCTATGCTCATTTATTCCTTATTCTGCTAGTGACTTCAACATAATAACAAAGGAAAATCATCCTGCTTCCCTTTAATTAAAAGAAAATATTTCATTTTAGACATTCAGACTGAGGCAGCTTCTTTTTAAGATTTGTAGAAAGGTAAGCTTCTGTTTGATTTAACAGTAAAGCACCAGTGGCTGCCACTTTAATATCAATATGTATCTTTGTATAAGTATCATGAGGTAAGAGTAGAAAGTTTTGGTCATTCCAGTTGTGGAGAAAGGCGTAAATATGTTACCACCTATCTTTGCACTCTAGTAGTGTCTTGCATGTTCTTTCAGTCAAAGTTTTACACTAGTGCACGTCATTCATGGAATCATAGTATCATAGAAGAGTTTAGGTTGGAAAAGACCTTTAACATCATTGAGTTCTACAGTTAACCTAACACTGCTAAGTCCACCACTAAACCATGTCCTAAGTGACTCATCCACACATTTTTAAAATACCTCCTGTTGATGGTGTCTCAACCACCTTCCAGGACAGCCTGTTCCAGTGCCTGATAACACTTGTAGTGAAGAAACTTTTCCTAATTGTCATGGTTAACCCTATCTAGCAATTAAGTACCACACAGTCGCTTGCTCACCTACCTCCCCATACCTCACCTCTCCCCCCGCCCCCACCATGCAGCAGGACAGTTAGAGGAAAAGACAAGAAAAGTTCATAAAGTTGAGATAAGAACCGTTTAATAATATAAATGAAAATTATAGTGAAACCGATCTGAAACTGGCACATTCTCCACCCCTTGTTTCATGCCATTAATGTTATGTTCAAGTCCCACACTATTCCATAAATCCTCATTAACCAGCTCCCCCTTTCCAATCCCATCCCATCCCACACAGGTATCATTCCCTTAGTCTATGGACCATGTTGGCAAAATGTCCACTAAAATGTCCATTAGTCCACGACTTTGGGTTCCATCTGTTGTGGTGGTCACTGAGGAATGGAAAGGTGAAGTGTCACGTGGCATCATTGGGCACCAAATGATCCCACTGCTGTATTTCTTGCAAGGCTTGTCCTCTATAGGTTCAGGTTATTTCTGCTCTAGTGATTCCTACAACACAAAATTCAGAGCAAGGGTTAGTTGCAGCAATTAACGTCCATCATGCACTTTGATTCTTGGGCTATATTCCCCCAGAATCAAATCCTCTTGAGGTACATGTCAGATTTCCCCATCTTCTCTCATTACCCACCAAGTGTATCCAGGTCCTTGAAAGAAAGCAATCCACAAATGAGTTTGCTTTTGCTGAGGTAGGAGTAACCCAAACAGTTTTTTCCAACATATTTTTAACATGGTAACATTTTAACAGGGACTTTCTCTCCTTCTGCAGTAGGTAAAAGTTTTGATTGGCCGGGGCCAGAACGATTGACAGATCCTCTAGTGTTGACTAACCAGGTGGCTTTTGCTAAATTTGTGTCCCAATGTTAAAGAATTCCACCCCCCATTGCTCTCAGGGTGTTCTTTAAAAGCCCATTGCACCATTTGGCCTTCCTGGAGGCTGGTGTGTGGTAGGGGATGTGATACACCCACTCAAGGCCATGCTCTTTGGCCCAAGTGTCTACGAGGCTGTTTCAGAAATGAGTCCCATTGTCTGATTCAAATCCTTCTGGGGTGCCATGTCACCACAGGACTTGCTTTTCAAGGCTCAGGACAGTATTTCAGGCAGTGGCATAGGGCACAGGGTATGTTTCTAACCACCCAGTGGTTGCTTCCACCACTGTGACAACATGGCACTTGCCCTGGCAGGTTTTGGGGAGGGTGATATAGTCAATCTGTCAGCCGTCCCCATATTTATATTTCAGCCATCACCCCCTACACCAAAGAGGTTTTACCCTCTTGGCTTGTTGAATTGCAGCACATATTTCACATTCATGAATGATCTGTGCAATAGTGTCCATGGTCAAGTCCACCCCTCGGTCACGAGGCAATCTGTAGGTGGCATCTCTCCCTTGGTGGCCCGAGGTGTCATGGGCCCACCTAGCCATAAACAGCTCACCTTTATGTTGCCAGTCCAGATCTACCTGAGCCACTGCAATCTTAGCAGCCTGATCCACCTGCTGATAGTGTTGATGTTCTTCAGTGGCTTGACTTTTATGTACGTGGGCATCTATGTGACACACTTTGACGACCAGGTTGTCTAGCTGGGAAGCAATGTCTTGCCATAATGCAGCAGCCCAGATGGGTTTGCCTCCATGCTGCCAGTTCTTCTCTTTCTGTTGCTGTAGCCACCCCTGCAGTGCATTTGCCACCATCCACGAGTCAGTGTAGAGGTAAAGCACTGGCCATTTCTCTCGTTCAGCAATGTCCAGAGGCAGCTGGATGGCCTTTACCTCTGCAGACAGACTCAATTCACCTTGGCCTTCAGCAGTCTCTGCAACTTGTGTGGGACTCCACACCACAGCTTTCCACCTCCAATGTTTTCCTACAATGTGGCAGGACCCATGAGTAAACAGGGCATATTCCTTCTCATTTTCCATCAAATGATTGTACAAAGGGGCTTCTTCAGCCCATGTCACCTCCTCCTCTGGTGACATTCTGAAATCTTCACCTTCTGGCCAGTCCAGGATCACTTCCAAGATTCCTTGGTGACTGGGTTTTCTAATTCAAGCTCATTGTGTGATCATGGCAACCCACTTACTCCATGTAGCATCAGTGGCATGATGTGTAGAAGAGACTCTGCCTTTGAACATCCAGCCCAGCATTGGTAGTCGAGGTGCCAGGAGGAGCTGTGCTTCAGTTCCAACCACTTCTGAGGCAAATCAAACTCCCTCATAAGCTGCCAGTATCTCTTTTTTGATTGGAGTGTAGCAGACCTCGGATCCTCTGTATCTCTGACTCCAAAATCCTAGGGGTTGACCTTGGTTCTCACCTGGTTCTTTCTGCGAGACTCCAGGTAGGGCTATTCTCCCTGCTGCAGTGTAGAGTACATTCTTTACCTCTGGCCCTGTCCAGACTGGTCCAAGGGCTACTGCATGCATGATCTCCTGCTTGATCTGTTCAAAGGCCTGTTGCTGCTCAGGGCCCCATTTGAAATAATTTTTCTTGCAGGTCACTTAGTAGAGAGGGCTTACAATTTGGCTTTAATTTGGAATATGCATCCTCCAGAAACCCACAACGCCTAGGAAAGCTTGTGTTACTATGCTAAGGCACATGGAAAATACAAAGGTGACTGGTGATGGCCAGCATGGCTTCACTAAGGGCAGATTGTGCCTGACAAATTTGATGGTCTTCTATGATGACGTTACAGCATTTGTGGATAAAGGAAAGGCAACTAATGTGATCTACCTGGAATTGTGTAAACTGTTTGACACTCTCCTGCATGATATCATTGTCTCTAAATTGGAGAAACATGGATTTGATTGGTGGACCACTCGGTGGATAAGGAATTGGCTGAATAATCGCACTCACAGAGTTGAGGATAATTGCTCGATGTCCAAGTGGAGACCAGTGGCAAGTAGTGTTCTTCAAGGGCTGGTATTGGGACTGGCACTGTTCAACATCTTCGTAGGTGACAGAGGCTTGGTCTTACATATTTACTTTGAAATACATACATTTAAATGAGAGTAACAACATTACATATGAGAAGACTGGGATGACAAAGTAGGTAGTGTTTTACACTGGTCTTATTAAAAGTACCAATTAGTAATCTCTCCATTCATGGGCCCACAAAATTTTAATGACACAGCAGAAATGTTCATCAAAAGAAATACCTATATTCCACAGAAATGGAAGGTGATATAAAATGTAAATGTTTAAAAATATTTTATTTATTTAAATAAATTTATTAAAAAATAGGTAAATGCATCCTCTTCAGATGCTTTTTTCATTCTAGCAGTGGTCAAACTGGTATCACATTGGGCTCCAACAGAGAAGAAACAGCAAAAGCAGGCTGTTCTGCCAGTGAGGTGAGCCAGAGCTAAGGGTGGCAGGAAGGCAATGGGGGAAGTGACCTGAGTAACAAGTGGCACAATCCCACAGAACCTGACAGGGAGAACAGGGCAGGTCTGGGGACAGTTAGCCAACATGT
>NW_010248215.1:3977-4313 GCF_000690775.1 Eurypyga helias | reverse complement strand
AGTGTGTCAGGTCCTGATCAGTAAGGTACGTGGCCAAGCACCATACGGCTGCAGCATAGCCCAGGCAGGGACCAAGGTAAAGTGCCCAGCTTTAATGTGCTCTGGAGTGAAAGGGGAAAACCTCTACTAAGGTTTCTTACAACTCTTCCTCAAACAGCGCTCTGATTCACACAGCTGCACTGCCAGTGCTAGCCCTGAGCCCAGGCTGCCAAAATCCCAAGAGGGGGCTCTGACATCAACTTCCTCCAGTTCATCCTTTCTCGTACCCTGATTACGGCTAGGAAGTGGGAATCCAAAGATCACTTACAATTTGGGCACTTCTAAGAGAGTGACTTG
>NW_010248215.1:0-3952 GCF_000690775.1 Eurypyga helias | reverse complement strand
AGTATTTCCCTTAGTGACCCTACCTATGGGTCAGATAGGATGTGACACTTTATATGGGCTATACACCTGCATCACATAGTGTGAGAACATATTCTAAAGTCTCATTAATGTTCTGGAAATTTTTGGCTATTGTACCGGTTACCTCTAGGTCCGATATTCGACTTATCTCAAGTTAAAAGATGGCATTAGCTGCATACAAAATCTGTTCAGTTCAGTCAGTCCATATCTTTCCTTTAAATATATATATAAATAATAACAATAAAAAATTTACAAATATAAAAAAAATACATTGTCCACGTATTTGTTTCTGGTTGTTGCCTTCCAGTGCTCAGAATTTTTCAGGAGTGAAGTAGAGGTGAGGTCTGTGCAATTTAAAGGTTTTCACTTTGAATGCAACATGCACATTGGTCACGTTATGATGAATTTGAATATAACCTACTCTGTAAAATCAATTCTGTCTCTGAAATTTGAGAGGTTCTATCTTAATATTTGAATCATGACAAAGTTACTACAGCTTCTCTTTTCATTTCTGTATCAGATAATGAAATTCTGGAGTAATTATGATTTTATTATATGTGCCCTTATTTAAGTAATTCCACTGCTCTCTGCAGTCTATTATTCAGGTTCCAGATTCTACAAATCAATGTAACACTAAATGCATTGTGGTCAAATTCTCCTGGAAAAGGCATATATAAGTAACACATAAATCCTTGCAATTTGAAGTGACACCCATAGCTCAGGGCATTAGAACTGGATTAGAGTTACTATACAGTATAATTGTTTATGCTGTTTTGTAGTGTGATACAGTCAAGACTACACAATCAAAGCTTTCACAGACATAAACAGACATCACATACTGTAATTATATTTGTCTGCAAGATTATAATAATCATAGATGGCAGGTATCATATGGCATTTCTTTTTTTTTCTGGTTAACTCATTCTGTATACTCATTTTACTCCAAAGGAAACTTCCAGTAAAGGGATAAATGCCTCGTTTTGCTGTATTCTTGTGAAGAGAATTTTCTATAAAATAGGTGCAAAAGCAAAATACTGATTTACTTTACTTGTTGCCTTTTCACTTAGTGTTTAAATATCTAATATTTCCTTTTGACTCAAATTTTCTTTTCACTTTTTACCTGAGAACTTTTTAGGAGCTTAAAGGACAAGGACCGTAGAACAACTTCAGAAACGACCCTCAGAAGCAAAGGTTTATGTGTGACTTACAATTAGCACAGTGTCGTGCTGTGTAAATCAACACATAAGGATTTTATCTTAAAGCTACTGAACACACTTCTGTTATTACAACATGCATAACCCTTTTTATAGCAAGTGTAACAAAACCTTTCTTGCACTGAGTGCGCAAAGGTACTGGCATTGGGAAATGGATGAGACTGAGAGTCCTTACATAATAATAAGAATATGAATTGTATTTTTGCTGCGTTTTTGTGAAGTAAACTATTTTTTCAGCACCACACCATGCTATCTATCCCAAAGAAATCTGTCCTAATTACAGCACACCTTGTTTGATAATAGATTTTCAGAGCATAGCCTTTTGGAAAATCTGTCACTAATCCTGAAAGAAGTGTGCCTGATACAAAATTCCTTCCTGGAGTTGCTCCTCTTTGGGGCAGCTCTGTATCTTCCCTCAGAAGAAAAAGAATGATGTACAACCAAAAAGATATGCAAAATTATTAATAACACGCATTTTATTTGTTAATATAATGCCACCATGGAAACCTGATGACAGCTGCTTTCCTTCATCTCATAATGAAACTTCAAATCTATATTATAAATATTTTAATTGTGATCTTTTTGATAAGATCTTTTAAATAAAATAAATGGAGCTGGAGTCCAAAACTGATGTTCAAAATAATCTATATCCATCTCTGTTCAATAATAGAAGTTTTTTCTTACTTTTTTTTTTCAAAATATTTTGTGTGTAACATAAGATTTTAAAAAAGGACTAAATTTTTCTCTGTTGCTAATAAACAAAAAATCCTGAAAGTTATAAATCTCCTTTGGCTTTCTGCTGTGCTGATTCTGAATACCTGCGATATCCTTTGAAGCTGCTGAGGATATAGTTGGAATTTAGGTCTCTCTTTAATTCTTGGTTTAAGAATGAATGACCTCTCTTAAGACACTAGAACATTCTGGACATAAGTAACTTTTATTTTTAATAGGTTGTGCTTAGCAGTCTCATGGAATGAAGAATAAGTATCTACCTTGTCCCTTCCTCTGAGATATTTTTCTCACCTTAGTTTTGTCTTAGATCTACCATAACTGAAAATTCCTATTCAGAGTTCTTCCAGAATATCACAAAGGAGCCACACATTGGAGGAGTGAGTCTTTTGCAAATATTTTTGTTTTCACATGTGCTTTATACATTCTCTGGCACCTAGGCTCCAAACAGGTGGGAGGAGGATGGTTTCATTTTCACCTTATACCAATTTTGGACCACCAAACATAATGAAAACAAGAAATTGATATACATAGAGAAAAAGTAGAAAAAGAAGCTGAGGAGAGCTTCTTTGTACAGTCTGCCAGCCCAGACTGCTTCCATTGTGCTGCTGAACATGAGGCACAGCCTCATCACGTGAAATATTGGAGAAGGAATGTCTCCAGCAGAGGACATGGCACAGAGAACAGCTTAGGTTTCCCCTTCCAGTGTAGTTTATACTGAAGATTAATCATCTCCCCCAGCTTAAGGTTAGAGTTTTGCTATTTTGCTTGAACAGAAAATTATTCTGAAGACTGATTAAAACCTTTGTTTGTGGTGAATTAATTTTATTAAATGGCAAACCAGTTCCTTTTAAAGGCCATTTTCTGCCCTGAGTAATTCACATAGGGTTCTCATTGAATCCAATGAGAATTGCACACACTCACCCAAAGGCAGAATTCACCCCAAAGTTTAAAAACTGTTAACTTAGTAAATCCTTAAAAACAGTTAACTTATATG
Source organism: Eurypyga helias (assembly GCF_000690775.1). NCBI lineage: Eukaryota > Metazoa > Chordata > Aves > Eurypygiformes > Eurypygidae > Eurypyga > Eurypyga helias. Next base: position 994 of record NW_010248215.1, on the reverse strand, counting down.
CAGTAGAAACTAATCACCTATAATGCCTACAGTCTTAAACTTTAGAGTCTATTAATCTTACATGTTGATTTTTTGATGGAAAATGCAGAGAAGAGAAATTTACATTCTACGTCTTATTAATGTATCAGAAAGAGCATTAGAAGAACTTGGTTTAAAAAAGGTATTCTTAAGAATAATCTTGTGCTGATGCTAGAAACCTTTTGAAAATAGTGAAAGACATTCACATCTGTCATAGATAAGATGATTTTTAAAAAGTTTCAACAGGAAAGTTGCATATTATAAAAGCTCTGACCTTGAACAACTGATATACACAAAAATTATTTTATTTTGGATGTGCAATACTGGTTATTTGGATTCCTGAAAAAGAAAAGAAATCTTTTCCTGACCATAACTTCCAGGGTTCATCTTATATTTTTAAAGAACAAAGGACTTTATTCAGTGTACATGAAGTAGAGAGCATAATGATCTTAGCAAGTATTAATATGGCTTCATATTTTTAAAGATAATTTCACATGAAAAGTCAGGAATAAATACTTTTTTCACAAATCACTCAGTGATTTAATAAAATGCTATTCTTTAGGAACCTATATTTTATATATTTTCCTATTAATCTGTTAATTTTCATCTCCTTAATTCACACTCAGGTAAGACAATTGATTTCCCTTCCTAAAGAGGGCATTCTTTCTCCTCACATTTGCACAACCTCCCTGAGATGGTAATTAAAGAATGCAAAATAGAGCCATTTGGGAATTCATTGCAAAGAACACAAAGTGATGCTTGAAAAGGTTGGCTTCAGAATACCATTGCCCATACCCACACTCCATACCTTCACTGTCTAGGTTTAATACCATGCATGTTGTGATCACATCACTTTCCAAAAACACACTAGATGTGACTAAATTGTTTTTGTCTTCTCAAAATGTTTGCAACACATTGCACATACTGTATGATTAATAGAAATAATAAAATCAAAGAATCACAGAATCATAGAATG
>NW_010248214.1:19898-24015 GCF_000690775.1 Eurypyga helias | reverse complement strand
AAAACATATGATACAACTGCTCACCCCTCTGACCAACGCACAGCCAGGTCCTGAGGAGCCTGAGACCGATGGCAGCAGAGTCTGTGTGAGCCCAAGAGCGACAGCACAGCTGGGAAAGCCACCCGCCAGCTCACTAACGAGCAAGCGAGAGAGCGAGCTAACAGGGCAGCTAACAAGGGAGCAGCAAAGGAACTGCAGCCCCCAGCCCACCCCCCACTTATGTCCCGAGCCTGACGTGCTCTGGGACGAAACACCCCTTTGGTCAGTTGGGGTCAGCTGTCTGAGCTGTGTGTCCCCACACACTGCTTGTAGTGAGAGAGTTGGGAACACAGGGGCAGGATCAGGAGCTGGGAAAGCCCCTGGATTGGTGCAGCACTGCCCAGCACCAACTAACCAACCCCTGACCAGCCTCTTCCCAGGGCAGATCCCAAACAGCCTCAGAGGAGAGAGTTAACCCTGTCCTGACCAACACCAGCACAGTGGGTTATAGCCCCGCGGCCTCGCTGCTCTCCTGCATCCAAACGCAGGAGCCCACCGCATCTCCGCTGCCTCCCGTGCGGATGCTCACGTGGGATGGCAACTTCTGCTCCTGCCCCAGAGCCCCAGCTCACGCGACGGCCTCCCGCCCAGCTGATGGGAACTCTGCGCTGGGCCAGCCACCGATGCAGCAGCAAATCCCAGCCCCTAAAGGCATTGCCAAGCTTTCTGTTGACTTTTTAAAAAACCATTGCCTAGTACCTGGAAAACATCCTCAGTTGTAGCATCTTAAGCTTAATATTTGCTTTTGAAATGTTCTTATTCTTAAAACGCAAATCTGCAATTTACCAGACTACGAATTACACATCCGTGGATCTGAAATAACAGCCAAAGATTATTTTCCTGTCTAGATATTATACACCTTGGCAGCATTTCAACAAACCCAGAATTACTCTCAAACGCCGGGTGCCCCATTTCAGCGGTGATCAGTGAACGCTCCCGTGCCACCTGCCGCTTCTTCCCCGTAAGGAAACCTCCAGCAACCACAACTCCCTCCTCCCCACACAAACTTCTTCTCCGGGTTTGACACCCGTTTGACATCGGTGGACTTTGGAAGATGAAAAAGCTTCAGAAAGCAAATGATCTTTGATTGTGCATCTCAACCACTGAAACAGGGTGCAGCAGCTATGTAAATAAAGCTGTTACAACTCCAGCAAATAAACAACAGTGCAAAGCACCATCCTCAGCCACGGAGAGCTCTGGAGGTGCGAGAAAAGCGGAACAGTCCCGGGATACTAAGAGAAGCCACTCAAACAGAAAATCCTGAGCTGCTTTACTCCAAGGTACATGTAGGCAGTGGGGGAAGCAACGCACTTGGCTACCCACCCCCTCCCCATTCAATCTGTGAGAGGAGAACAAGCAGGATTTCCCTTTCCCTCGAGAAGAAAGCTTTCCAGTCGGGCTGGCCACCTCCTTCCCAGCAGACCCGCTCCCTGTGCCGTGCCCCTCCTGCCCCCGGCCCTGGCACGTACAGGCATCCCTGCCCTGTGGTGCCCACACCCATGGTGGGATGCAGGGAGACGCGGTGCCGCATCCAGACCCGTGTCCCGCCGCAGGCCTGCACTCTGCCTTCGGAGAGGGAAGGGGCTACCACCGCGACCTCCCCAGCACCTGCCCTACAAGAGCCACGCAGCCCCAAGCCCTGCACGCCAGGACTGTGGCTGCACACTTGGACACAGCAAAATTAAACTTACTGTACGCTTTAATGAGATTAAAAATCATTTCAGACAAGACATGCACTTGAGAAGGATTCTGGACAGCTTTTCCTCACCTTCACTTCGCCTCCAGCAGCACGGCATCTCCCGGCTTGTCACCGCTCCAGCTCTGAGGGGCTGTGACTCAGCAAAGGGAGACGCTTTTTATTTTTCAGATGGAACTTACCATACCGTGCCAGTATTACGGGGAGGATCTGCTTCCTGGATCCGCTTCTCTGCCAGTCTCTCCTGAGATATTTCCATTGAACCCGCCCCATCTGGTTACGTTATGACAACCGGAAACGATTTCTTTGGGGAAAAGTCAAAGGCAAGGCTGCACAGGAATCAGGCTGGGCGGGAAGGAAATAATTCCCAACCTCTACCTACACTGGATTTAAAAGAAAAGGTGTCGTCTTATTATTAGCCTGGGAGTTACGCTGCTGCTAGGCAGGCATCCTCGGACCTGTCAGCATCCACGATGCAGTGGAAGCTCGGCATAAGAACAGCCTCCTGCCTGAGAAGCCCCCCGGGAGGCTGGGGGAGGTGGGAATCACCCCGGGAGAGAGGCAGTCTCCTCTGCTCCTGCCTGGTGGTCCCTGCCCACTGAGAGCATCCCACTGGCCCTTCCACAGACACGGAGCTAGAGCTCTTCACCCCAGCCACATCCCCTGCTCACGGGCCAGGCACTGCCAAAGCCATGGAGCAACTGCGTGGGAATCTCGGTGCAGGACTCCAGGAGTTGTGGAGGCTGAGCTGGCTCTGGGTACAGCTCCAGCTGTGCAACCCCCGGCGCTCGCTGCAACAGAACTGAACCCCAACAGCTCAGGAACAAAAAAGCTAATAGCACTGTAAAATCCCAAGCCTGTCCCGATATAAAGTCCCACCTCTCACCCCAACCCGAGCAGCCGAGCTCATCGTTAGGCCACACACTGCAACACCACTCCAGGCACATGAACCGTCCCCTGAAATGCTGAACATCCATCAGGTCTGGGACACGAACTGGAGAAGCACCCACCTCATTCCCTCTACAGTCCCTGCCAAGGGGCTGCTGCTGTGTGGGATGCCCAGGGCTGCCCTGAGCCCCACGGACAGGGGGCAGCTCCTGGGCAGGATCTGGGGTGTTATAAGTCCCACTGTATTATAGAATCATGGAATGGTTTGGGTTGGGAGGGACCTCAAAGCCCCCCAGCCCCACCCCCTGCCATGGGCAGGGACACCTTCCATAGCCCAGGGTGCTCCCAGCCTCATCCAGCCTGGCCTTGGGCACTCCCAGGGATGGGGCATCCACAGCTTCTCTGGGCAACCTGTCCCAGTGCTCCCACCCTCACTCCTACAAGATTATTTATCCAAGATGTCCCAGTTCCCTGTTACACCAGATAATACTTGTTTTCCTTCCCCAGGGTTATTGTCCAATGGTTTCTTGACTATCCCACTGTAAAACAAAGGCAAAGATGCTGCCCCTGTAAACTCTGTTTGCTGGTAACGCACAAGAGCAAGCGCAAGAGAGCAAAGGGTCCCCCATCCAGCCCGGATGCAGCAGGCTGGGGTCACAGCCATGGATGCTCAGCACAGGGAGATGGATTGGGAAGTGCCTGTGGGGCAGGGGTGCTCACAGCCCCAGCCCCACTTCCAGGGCTGCCAGGGAGCCCACCCCCGAGACAGGGCCCTTGGAATTTAAAGCCATAAGTCTAATTGTTCTGAGGAACGATTAGCTCGTTCCTATGGAGAATGAAAACAGAAAGTTCACTTACAGAAGCATCTCACCCAGAAGTACTTGGGAGTTCAGCCTGTGACAAGTTAGCAAATATTACTTTAATTACATAGAGCCTTTCACTCCCGGTTTTTAATTAGGAGCAAGAATGTGGATGCATTTACTTACAAACATGCTCTCTTATTTTTCTTCTGCTGCTGGTACAACTGAATCCCAATCACACCTCCACAGATTTAATAAAGTCCTCAGGGCCCCAAAACATCTGACCATCCGGCTTCTCAGACACAGGGTACTCCAGCAGCAGGCAAAAGTTGGTGCAGAAAAGATAACAACATAACTTTTACATCTATCCACAGGCCTAAACGTGTTTAAATTAAAATATTAAAGATCATCAGCTACAGTTTGGCAGGTGTTTATTAGTGAGAGCTTCCACTCTCTCCCAATAACAGGCCTCGAGTCCACAGGTACCATGGGACAGTGCACGGTCTGGCAGCGAGGAAGACAAGCGGGGGCTGTTGGGGTCTCACTGGGAGGGAAGCGCTGGCTGGGATCGCCGTGCCGCGGAGCAGTGCCACGCGCCGGGGCCCGCAGTGACGGCACCACCCGCATCCGCCAGCGCTGCCACCAGCATCGCTGGACCTGAGCGGCTGGGCAGGGAGACACACGCCCCAGAGAC
>NW_010248214.1:15852-19886 GCF_000690775.1 Eurypyga helias | reverse complement strand
CAGAGCCGACACAGTCACGGTGTAAAACGGGAAATAAAAGGTATATTTGAGAGTTTTAGAATGGATTAAAGGAGTGAATGAGTAAGAAAACCAAAGGATGCAATTCTCATGGCATTCAGGAGACCATAAGGTGAAAACTTGAATTAAAAAAAAAAAATCAATATTAGCCTGAAGTGCTGTAGAATCACAATTTAAAATAGCGAAGCCCAACCCCCACGGAGACCACAGGAGCTCTCTGGGAGCCTGTTCTGCCCTGCTTGGCTGTCCTCCCGCTGCCAAAGGTACAGCTCTCAGCCGGCCAACTCACCGGCCTTCCCTCAAAGCAGCGGGAGGCTCCCCCGAATGCTCCCACAGGAGAGGATCCCACCAGGTTCACCCTAATCATACACTGACTAGGGTGCCACCTCTGAAAGGTGGGAGGAAAAGCTCCGGCATCCCTATTTCTCCCACATATATTTGTATGTGGTCTGGCTCCTGACTTCCACTACTTTGTTACACTATCCTTAAAATGCCAATAAAATGTCCTGCTTTGAGCTAAGTAGACATTTTCTGTGACCAAAGTTCATCTTGTCTCACCCTTCTGCCCTTCCTGCTTTTCTTCATAGCACAGGTTAAGGCACAAATATAGTTCTGCTTTGCCCCCGCTTCGACAATTCCTTGGCATACAGCCATATCAAATGAGAAAGAAAACAAGTTTTCTCTGAAAACACACATACTTGTGCCTTACGGCCAGTTGGGAATTTCTGCTCCTTCCCTCCTCACCTCCTGCGTGGGAGCCCAAGATGCACACAGACCCCGCCAGACGTGAAGGCGCCCGCATCCCGCGTTCCTCCCCAGCGGGATTATTTGGAGGATGCGATCTGCGAGGCCTGAGCCGGACTCGCTCAACCCATCTCCACTCTGAAAACACACATACTTGTGCCTTACGGCCAGTTGGGAATTTCTGCTCCTTCCCTCCTCACCTCCTGCGTGGGAGCCCAAGATGCACACAGACCCCGCCAGACGTGAAGGCGCCCGCATCCCGCGTTCCTCCCCAGCGGGATTATTTGGAGGATGCGATCTGCGAGGCCTGAGCCGGACTCGCTCAACCCATCTCCAGGGATAGCTGGATTAAAGAGTTTCTTTGCTGGCAGACGGGCTCGTAGCTAACGAGATTGTGAAAACAGACACCTACTGAGGAGCAACTTACCGACGCAGTGGCTTTAAACCCCCCCAAAGCCAGCGGAACGCTCGGATCTCCGACGGGAGCAGCCGCAGTTGCTATGGAGCCCGGGCTGCCCGCGCCACCGCGTCCTTGACGTGCTTCGCTGTATTCCAGACCGTCTTCTGCCAGTCGTAGCATCCCTGCCCTGAGCATCCTCCCCTCGTACCCCTCTCTTCTGTCACCCGAGCGGGGCAGCGACGCCCCGCAGATCCCCAGGGGATATTTCCAGGCAGGTCTCAAGGGACGGCAGGCAAAAGGCAGCATCTGAAGCCCGCTGCTCCCACAGTGAACCTGGCTGACCGGGGAATTTTTATGATGGATTTATGTCTCAGCCATGCTAGTCAATATATTAATATATAAGATTAAAAAAATTGCAATGATTACGTCAAGACCAAAACTAGAATGTTTTGGAATGACTTTTTTTTTTAAATTGCTTGCATTTCATTAAAAACAAGGGTTTAAGAGCCCTGGTTTAAAGCATTTCTAAGAAGGGCACAGTTGTGCCCAGGGGTAAGTTCGTACTCTATCTGGGAGGGACTCAAAGCCAGAAACAGGTTTCCCAACAAGGAAAAACATTTCTGAGATGTTTCAGCTGAACTAAGCCAATAGTTTTCACTGTCATGTGTCAGTACAGGCTATCCCCTCTACGGAAAACCCAAACCTCAAAGGAATAGAGACAAAAATCCACCCGCATCCCAGCAAGTCTGCCAGGCCAGCCGGATCCTGACAGAGGGACACCTCCACGTGAAGGATGGTTCCTCCTGCGCGGCTCTACCTCGCATCCCAGGAGCTCAAGGTTCGGAGCAAACCCCCAGAGCACTCGACGTGCAATTTGTACCTTATTTCTTTTTAAAAAGAAACACGAAGAGCCTAACAGTTGCCTAAAACCCAGGCAGGACCCGGAACGGGTCTCCTCCCACGCTAACCTCCTCAGCTCCAGCAAACCCACCCGGAGGGGGCTGGAGGGGAAGCCTCTCACTCAACCAGGAATTTGTTGTTCCCTGTTATTGCCACAGAGAAGGGCCCTGTAAAATTTGTTCTTCTTTGTCCTTTATCATCTCTGATGACTTAGCAGCAAATGCTAAAAATAAATCTTCATGCTTCATCTTCCAAGTAGATGTGGCACAGTTTAAAAACCCCAAACAAACCCAAAACCTACATCCCAGAGAGAATAGTACAAATATCTCAGAATCCAAATTAAACTCTACACAGGGCTACAGAACGCCTGCCAAACGTGCTATTTTACATACAGCTTTGGCAATTTTAGCTCCTTTCTCATCCTCTTCTCATGAACGAGACAGCAAAATGGGAGGTCACTCATTTCGGAAAAGCAGCCCAACCTGAAGCGCTCGTGACTGACACAAAGGAACACGATGACCTAGAGGAGCTGTGGGAGAAATGAAGCAATATGCTGATCTCCAGGGGCAATTGGGGCCATTCAGGTTTTCCCTTCTGTCACATTTCTGATGTTTAACACAGACTTTACAGACTCAAATCCACAAACAGGTTTGAACTTCCCTACGAAAACGCGACCGTAATGAAATAAATACATTTTTCTAAGAAATAACTACCACTGCTCCCACCTGCATGAGCGATGGCCTAAACTTAGATGTAATAAAACTGACTTCGGCTGTAAATAACGTCTCAGAATTTTTTCTAAGAAATAACTACCACTGCTCCCACCTGCATGAGTGATAGCCTAAACTTAGATGTAATAAAACTGATTTTGGCTGTAAATAATGCAAAATAACGTGTCAGAATTTTGACTCAAAGCAAGTCAAGGTAGTGCTTGGAATCCAAAATCCAAGGGAACCTGAGGGACCGAAGCTTGTGCTCATGTTGCTGTAAGAGGGTGAGCCACATTCGTATGAAATGAGCATGCACGAACTGGTGTCCCTAGTGACAACCTCGAGCGGGCGAACCAAAGCCCAGCTCCATGAAGTCACCAATAAACAAAAGTTACCTTTTTTCAAAGGAGCACCCAGGGCTCCGCATGCGATCCCTGTCGCTCCCCTGGGGGAAGGCGTCTGTCGCCCGTTTTCCAGGCGAGGAAACATCCCAATCACATCAGTGACTGTAACCGATGCACATGCCTAGAGCCTTCGGGCAAACAGTCCCCACTGCTCTTAAAATAAAAGATTTCAGGCCCTTAGTGTCCATCACAGTGCGGGGGGTGGGGAGGGAAGAACCTTTGGGACAAGAAATTCTTTTCTCTTTTGTACAGTCCGACTTCCCTTTTCCTGAAGGGTTTATACTCTTTGGAGAGAGCCTCACACAAGCCCACGTGTCTCATACGTACCTACGTAAATACACGATAAAATGTTGTTTACTGGTGCGGCACTACTTACCTCATCCATCACAGCTATCCGAAACGAACAGGTCATTCCCAGTAGTAAACGCTTGGGTGTATTTTCCAAGCACTAAATGTTATTTTTCCACAGCTATGTGCTGCATGTCCCGGACAGCAGGTGATCAGCAAGGGCTGCTGCCCACCCGCAGCGCAGCGAGACGTGCCACTGCCGAAACGGGCAGAGCCCGGCACGGGGGGCACCGGAGCTCCCTGTCGGAGCACGCAGCGGCGGCTGTTTCGGCAGGTGCTTACGGACCCTCAGGTAGTGCTACCGCAAACGCCCGCCCCCCCGCTGGGACGGCCACAGCCGCACCGACACAACACGCCGGGAGCCGACAGCGCCGGTGCGGGGACTGCAGCACAGGGGTTAAATGGTGAGACAGAGGGGCTCTCAAATCACACCAGAGTTAACGGCATACGGTCCTAGGAACAGCCGTGTTTAATGACGTGAGAGAGAGAAGGGATGCTAAGGCAAAGGCA
>NW_010248214.1:11261-15605 GCF_000690775.1 Eurypyga helias | reverse complement strand
AGCTGTGGATGCCCCATCCCTGGGAGTGTCCAAGGCCAGGCTGGATGAGGCTGGGAGCACCCTGGGCTATGGAAGGTGTCCCTGCCCATGGCAGGGGGTGGCACTGGGGGGGGACGCTTTAAGGTCCCTTCCAGCCCAAACCCTTCTGTGATTCTGCAATTCTATGGTTAAACTCGAGGGTTGGCTGGAGGCAGGAGCAATGAATTTCCAGGACAGTTTTTGATTTGAATTACCTGGTTTCATTTAGTGCTGATATACAGTGATATGCTCCAACTCTCTTCCAAAGACACATCTGCTGTTTTAACAAATCCTTGCTTCTTTCACTCGTGATGTGGAGGTTTATGTGTGCATCTATTTCTGTGCAGACATTCCTTCCCAGGAGGTACATCTACTCTGGAGCTCACTAACACCACTTGATACCACTGTTTGTTGACTGACATAGAAATATAAGCAGAAGAAAAATATTTATGCCCGTATAATATTCTTCAGTGTCAAATGCAGCTGTTGACTTACTTTTAAATGACAGCAGTGATATTTTTAGCAGAAGCACCTATTTTTCTCTAGTTTCAAATGTTTATTCATAACACTGAGTTAATCAGCAACTTTGGGCCCCTCACTGCTCTTACAGTAAAATATACACCAACACTTCGGACTGCATTGGGGGGAGGGAGGCAGTTACTGTGTTGAGATGGACAGCTGAACCAGACCTGTTACTGGTGCCCAGCCTTTGCCAATACCAGTAGACCGATGCCAACAAATAAGCATCTTGCTTGTTGGGAGCCATTTCGGATTTTCCAAAAGCACACAGTGCTGGTGTAAGTCTGCTCCTGTTGAGTAGCTTGGCTCTCCAGCCTCTAGCTTCAGCTGAGGGGAGAAATTTCTTACATCTTTTTCTTCCACATGAACTCCGTAGACACAGAAAATGCCCATCTTCGTGTCTAGGATAGGGAACGCACCCCAGGCCACCAAGATCATTTGTGCTCCACCCCTGATGTTCCCATGAGACGTTGCTAGAGACACTGGGGAGCAAATCCAAGCCATGCTGTAAGGCCAGCCCCTGTCCCCAAAGCCTACTCCGTCCCCATGCCATACACGCCTCTCTAGGGCCAGAAACAGATGCTGACAATGGAATAAAACCAGAAAAGAACCTTAACAACTGCAGTTTCCTTCTCGCTAGCAAAACCCAGACTTTCCACCCAGGTGACGGAGTCTCGGCTGCCCGAGGCTGTTGATGGCACAGGCTGTACCCAGCATGAACTCCTTGCACCCGCATCCACCGGCACACCGGGTACGGCATTCTGTCACTCTGCCCTGCCCGAGGCATTCCGTGGGCTTTCACCTGGTAAAGCAGCCTTCACGTACACCAGCGGCACGCACCACCACCAGAAGGGCCAAGGGGATTCCCCAGCCTCAGCAAAACTTTCAGAAGGAAAAACTCAAGTCCTCACTCTATTTCTCATAATGGTATTTTACAAGTAATGGAGGCAAAGAAATTTTATGCTAAGAGCTTTTTCCCAAATTTCACAAGCCGTTCACCAAGCCCCCCACGGCACAGCAGCAGAGCTCGTGGTGGGCGTTCTGAGGGTTTTATTCATCTTCCCGCTCTCCTGTGGGCTTGGATGTGCCATCTCCATCAATACCACATCGATCCTGGCCATCTACTGCCACCCTGCCGGTTACCAAGTCATTTCACACACTTCCCCATTTCAGATTTTCCCTGTGAGCAAACAAAATAACAACTAAAACCCAAAGCTAACCAAAGTTTGAGGGAAAAGAAGCACGGTTGTATTTTTCTGCTCCTACTCTTGAGGAGTCTGACACCCAAACGCTGTCACTCTGCCTGTCCTGTGCTGCCTGCTTTGCCCGCCTCTGCCGGTGCAGACACCCTTACTCACCACTTACTTGTGGGACAACTCCGCGAGCATGTCAAGCATTCTGCTCTTTTCCATTCCTCTTCAAATCCAGAATATCTCCCATTTTCTGGGTTGCTTGCTTCTCCACTCTGTTTTTTGCTTTATTTGTAATTATAAAGTCTTATCAGGCAAAACCAGGAGCCACTTTTAAGTGACACACAGATATTTTAGTAAGAGGGGAAGCAAGTGACAAATGCCAAACCAAGGAAAGCCCCAAAGCTGCCTCTGCTCCAGCAGAGCCCTCAGACCCCCCGCCGGGCTCTGCTGGGAAGCAGGTCAGCCCCCCCAGCCCGCCGGGCGTCAGCGCAGTGGGGGCACCTGCGAGCAAACGACTCCGCTTTAACTCCTGCCAGCCACGAACCCATCCTAAGGGCAGCGAAGCAGCATGAGACTTCCCTTCCACTCCAGCAAAGTCCACAGCTTGGGCAGTGATGGGTGGTCCCTCTAAGTCACATAAGATGCTATCAGCAATATGTAGGATTGGGATTTCTGCTCCTGAACACAGGGTGGGTTCCTGGAAACCTTGGTGAAAGTAGAGAACTAAACCAAAATACCTGGCTGTCATGGTTTAACACCAGCTGGCAACAAAGTGCCACCCAGCAGCTCAGTCACAGCCCCACTCCAGTGGAGGGGAGGCATCAGAGGAAAAGACAAGGAAGCTCATGGATGGAGAGAAGAACAATTTAATAACTGAAATTAATAAAATAGCGATGCTAATATTAACAATACTATTAGCAATTAAAACAATAGAAAACAAAACCAATGCTACAATTGCTCAGCACCCGCTGGCCGATGCACAACCCCCAGAGTGGTGAGGGCCAGAGGACAATGGCAGCAGAGTCCGTGAGAGAGCAACCGAGAAAGCCACCAACTCACTACCTAATGCACAAACCAATGAGCTAACGAGGAAGACCGCTAACAAACAACCAAACCACAGCTTCCCAGCCCACTCCCAGCTGATGCCCAAGCTTGCGGTGCCACAGGATGAAATCCCCTTGGGTCAGTCGGGGTTGGCTGTCTGAGCTGGGTGTCCCCCCACGGCTTGGGGGGAGAGAGTTGGGAACACAGGGGCAGGATCAGGAGCTGGGAAAGCCCCTGGATTGGTGCAGCACTGCCCAGCACCAACTAACCAACCCCTGACCAGCCTCTTCCTCCCAAACAGCCTCAGACCTGCTGCTGTGCAGAGAGTTAACCCTGTCCTGACCAACACCAGCACATCTCCCTTTGTTTCAAAAGCTTGTTGTGGTTTCTCTCCAACTGTGCTGCTAAACCTCGCTGCCTGTGACTGGGGAGGTACACGTCAGCCTTCACTGCGCTTTCTAACGTGAACCAGGCTCTCCCCGTGCCCAACCCATCGCCATCTGAGCTGTTCAACATCAGACAGCGATTGACCTTACAGTCTGTGTTATGGAGCAGGATCAAAAGTAAGCCGGGAGGTGGAAAGGAGAGAAGCAGAAGAGCCCCGTGCCGGAGCAGGGAGCGAGCCTCTCCTGCCCCTGCTCAACGGCTCTGTGGGCACCCCAACAGCCCCCGGTAACACCCTGCGGATAATACCGGGGGGAAGGGACACAAGTAAAAGGTGAAAGTGTCCAACTGTATAATGAACCCTTCCACAAGCAACAGAATAAGTAATAAATCACCCACCCTGGTGCGACCGGGTTGCCTCAGCCCCCCGGGTCCAGCACCAAGGGAAGGCTCCCGCGGCTCCCGGCAGCCTCTGCATCATGGCCATGGCGAGCCAACGGCTTGGTGGAGATCCCAGAGGTTTCTTGACACAAACCACATCCGTGACGCTCCCCTCACAGACGACTGGTAAAACAGGCAGCAAGCATTAGCTGAGATAATAATAATATGGATTAATGGCTGTTAAGGCAATGTCTGTCCCATTTACTTATTACTACAGCCCAAACAGAGACCCTCTGCATTTCACCGTACCCGCTGCACAAACATTTCCTTTGCCTGTAGCTTCCTCAGGCTTTGCCCCGATGGCAAACTAGAGATCTGGGAACTTCCACCGATCACCACACAACTCACAGCGAGACCTGACTCACACCGACATAACTGTCAGCAAGCTTCAACATGCTCAGGGCATCCCCCCATTTTCCAGACAGGGAAAGGCTTTGTGGGAAGTGGGTGGAAGAGCTGAGCAACGAGCACGATCGCCTGCACTTCCAGCACCGGCATGTTCACAGCTCCATACTCCGTGTCCTGCTCATTCTCTCTCCGACACCACTGTGTATTCCAACTATTCTTTGTTGGACTGACCTACACATATAATTGGCTTTTCCAGCCAACATTTCCCAAGGAATACTGTCAGGATAGTCTAGCCTTGCCTAGCATGGAAGGAGGAGTTACGAGGAGGGAGACCTTATAGCACTTTCCAGTACAAGGAGAGGCTACAAGAAAGCTGGGGGGGATTTTTCAAGGGCAG
>NW_010248214.1:685-11065 GCF_000690775.1 Eurypyga helias | reverse complement strand
GTGGGACTGGGGGTGGTTAAGCCCCCTTTCCACCCAAACCAGTCTGTGATTCTATGATATTAGACAATCAGGAAATAATGCATTGTGATTAATCATTTCATTTTGCTAACAGCACAAGCAACATGTAAAGATAAAAATTCCAACAAGTGCCTCATAAATCCCTGTGGATATTTAGTCCTACAGACCAAATACTCGGTACTTGCTTGCTCCTGTCTTTGAAGCAGGGCACAAATCAGACATCACAAATCTCTGCAATTCTCCAACATGACAAAGGCTGTGCTATAAGCTACTGTCTACTTCAACATACAAACATGACTGTTTCAACTATGTTTAGGGAGTGTTTTTTTCCTGTTCATGTGAAAACATGAAACTTAGCCTTTAAGGTAAAGAAAAATCTGTGCTTTGAGCAGTTATATTGAATTTCTGCTGTGCCTTCAGCTTTCTCATTAAACTTCTTTGCTGATATGTCTTACAGACAGAGTAAGAAAATATCACATACAAGAATGAGCCCTGTATCTGCAAAAGCCAACATTACAGAACTTCAAAATTCAGCATTATCCTTTGCTCTGAGCACTAATTACTGGTTGGAAAACACCTTCAGATTTAGCTTTATCCAAAAGGAAATCCAGATAGTGGCTGCTGAGACCACACCATCATGCAAACCAAAGTCCAAATGGGTATCATCGAGAGATCGGCTTTAAAAGCACCATCCTCATCCAAACTAGACACTCTCTTACTATAAACCACACCTAGAATTCACGTGTCCTGGAGGCAGCTAGAAAAGTAACCCAACATCAAAAGAAATGAATCATTATTTTGGTAGAGAACAGTTTAAAGTGAAAAACATAGCAAAAATTTCTCAGGAGGCCCGTGAGAATGTTAGTGTAAGAGTCCTACTAGAATTTAGTGCAAATCATAGCTATTTAGCAAAGTTCTCCCTCGGGGCAGCCCCTGAGTCCCAGAAGTCAGGAAGATTTCTGACACCGACTCAGCAGCATCACAATCAATTTAATTAAAAAAGAAATGGCAGATCATTAACACGGAGCATGTTTCAGTTTTACATCCCAGTGAAATACAGCACGTGCCATCTGGAGCCCATTAACGCCGCCCTCTACCTACAGCACATGCCAGGGACACATCTGTTACCCAACCAAGGGTCACGCAAGACAACGCAGCAGTCAGCAAAAAGATGAGGAATCTTTTTGGTGTTAAAAGCCCAGGTTAACTCAATCCCGTCTACACTGACTTTCCAGGGGTTAGCAGGGGAATCAGGCCAGCCTGAACAGCATCTCACACCACAGCAGCCGCACGCAGCCCGCTCTGCGATCAATACCAACCTACTTCCAGAGCAGCAAATCCCAGCTCAGAACTAGGACAAGAGCAGCCTTGTGCCATATCCAACATCACCCAGGCAGCAGCTTCCCAGACCAGACGCAGGTTTCCACGGGTCCTTGCCCCTGTTAGGCTAAGGGAGTCCGGGGGGCATGGCCCTCCCTGGAAGCCCAGACCCACAGCCCAGCCCACCAACAGCCAGGCCCCCCAGCAGCAGCCAGAGAACACAAGAACCCAGAAATATGAGTTAGAAGGATGGAAAACACACATTCTGTGGCTTAAACTGACTCTTCTTTTCACCCGAGCTCCATGAAAAATAAGGAGCCAGTCTGCACGTGACCTTGTCAAGGTTAAACGACCGTGGCATCAGTGGAGAAACACCAAAAAGCAGCACAAGAGGGCACCCACCCAGCTTGAAGAAAGACAGCAGCCCACACCCTACCTCTGAGGAAACAGACTTCACCCTCCACACATCTCCTCAAGCCTTTCCAAGGTAATTTGCCTCGGCCCCTGCTTTTATGGAGTGCAGAAGGGAGGGTCACGCTGGAGGGAGCTGCCCAGGTGAAACATCTTGAACCTACAACTTGGCTCTGCATCATTAGTCAATTAACAAGTCCCTAATCATGCGTTCCTGGAAATTGTGACCTGTGGATCTGCACAGAACTGCAGAGTTTTTTAAAAAATCAACAAGAATGTCATTCTTCATTGGAATAATTTTTACAGGACTATGTGACGCTCCTGAGATCTCTGTGGGATTTTGGTCTATTTGACTACATAGCACCTGGCTGTAAGTGCCAAAGGAAAATCAGGGAATTACCCCTCCATCCCCGACAGCTGGTTGAAATTCCTTGTGTTTGGCCACCAGTAACAGCCAACACTTGGCGCTCGGGGGACAAGTAAGGTCCCCTTTCCCCTCGCGTGCAGGTAAGCACTGCTAGCCCGTCGTGGCCACATACGGGCAGGATTACAGGAATGATCTAACAGGGGAGTCTGAAGTATTGGCTAATATTTGGCTGCTTTTACCATAACATATATTAATACAAATGCTGTTATTGTCTTAAAATTACTCAGTCCTGTTACAGTCTCACAACCAGAGCAGTCGGATGAAATAACTTTGTGTTCGAATCCCACAGCCCAGGCAACTGCTTGGTGTAAAACTTCTAGAACTTGCTTTTTTTTTTTAATTTTATTTCCACTTAAGCTGAAGCGCTGCTGTTGATTATTCATGAAGGGCTGCACCAGAGAGGGTGATAAACTTTACAGACAGGTTTTTTTTAAAGGAAAGTGTTAAAGAAGATAATTGTTTAAAAGCCTTCACTTGTTAACATTCCTTGGCTGACACTAATTTGAATTTGAGCCACCTGCAGCAAAAGGGAGTATTTCAGAGATGCATTTTTTGGGGCCAAAAATTGAAGCAAATTTTTATTCTTCATATAAATTGACAGTGCACTTGGAAACTTTTGGAAACTTCACCAAGTAGGAGGTGTTGACAACTGTCGCTTGGAGAGCATGTGATAAGGGAAAGATTTATAGGCACACAGTTCCACAAATATATTCAGGGCTAGTATTTTTTAAGGCAACCACCAGGCCTTAAGCACACACTTAAAAGTCATCTTAAAACGGGGAGCTCTTTTCCCATCAGGCCTCTAGTGACAAATGCAGCTGCCTCTAGTCAAGGTGGTCTCGCACCCCTGTACCAGTGTCGTCTGCCTGCCCACTCACCATGACAAAACCTAAACTCTCCGCCGCCCTGACACTCCCCGCTGAAGAAGCAGCAGGTACTAGTCAGAAAGGTGACCAGAGCCAACTCAAACCAGAAACTCCACTGCAAATGTCAAGTATTAAGACACCAAACTCCCTGAGCATCCTTTAAGCACCTACTGCGCACTCAGACATCCGGAGAAGAGCAAGATTGCAGAATAGGTCAAGAATGCCGTATGTCAGCTGCGAGCCCAGGCCGACAGCAGTAAGAGAGTGTTTTATACCACACACATTTCTCTGGGATGTGGAGAAATAACAGACAAAAGTCAATCCCACTCCAATGTGTTTGTTTTCTAATGTCTGCCTGCATTTTAAACAGTGTCGGGGAGGCACAGCCACATTCACTGAAAGGAAAAGAATTCTTGATGAGATAAATGACATTTAAAACCACCAAGGGAGCTGGAAAAATTGAACTTTCTTTTCTTCAGTTTAGCAGGTTAAGCAGCACAGAACAGGAAGCAGCTCTCAGGAGACCCAGTATATGTATTACAGTTCCAAAAATAGGGAGCGTCCAAAGCAGTTACTCAGCACAGAAAGCAGATGGCTTTGTTACAGTAATTCATCATAACTGGTATCACCCCGAAACGCCAGCATTTACAGCTGCAGAGGACGTTTCTCGGCCATCACAGGCCCTGGCATTCCAACCGGAGGCTCTAGGAAGCTCCGGAGGGTAAATGGAGCAGGAGGTGCAGCCCGCGCCGGGCACAGATGTCTCGGTGGGCTCGCGTCGCCCTCCAGCCCGGCCGCTGCCAGCCAGAGCCGCGGTCGGTGGCCGCTCCGGAGAGAGCCCGGGCATCGAGGGGGGAAGATCCCCAAGATGGAATGCAAACCAGGACATTCAAAACCGGATTATAGGAAGCCTTTAGGAGCAGCTGATTGATGTGCAACATGCAGATCCAAACAGCAGACACGCACGTATTTACAGCGGCACGGACACAGACAGGAACTAACCTCACAGGCACGCTCCGTCACGACGCACGCTGCTCGCCTGCTTTACCTGAGGACAGTACCATTCCTCGCACGCAGTGCACTTCATTTTAAAACCTCTAGGCTGTTCCTAGCAGACGGATTTTAAAGGATTTTTACGATTCACTCTGCAAAAGGCTGAAAAAAAATTAATCCATCCCTGCTGCATAAGCTTATGTTTTCCATCTCCATCCTCTGCAGAGTGGAAGCGGATGAGAACGATTCACCAATCAGTCCGGGGAAGCGTTTAGAGGGCAGGGAAGAAACAGGAGAAAAAATCAACCATACAGTAAAATCTGCTCACCATGCACACACCCCCAGAGTGAAGGATCAGGCCAGCCTAACTGAGGAGACGCTAAAGATGCATTTCAGGAGAAGGCTGCAGCTGCTGGGTGATGCCCGGTAAATCCTGCTCCCTCCGGGGAGGATGAGCTCATTGGGAAGCTCCAGCAGCCGCCCCTCAGCCATTGCAGTCTCACTGCAGCTTGCAGCTGAGTGCAGGCACGTCATCGCACCAGCTCCCTGAGCACCCAGCGCCCTCCCCTTCAGAGAGCCAAGTCAGGCATGCTGGCACAGCACCAGCCCGCCGCCAGCGCGGACCTGCACCCTGCCTGCACGGCTTGCCTTTCCCGCTTCAGTCTTAAGCCAAAGATGTGCCTCCAGCACAGACTGAATCTGAACCGAACAGGGGCGCAATTAGGACAGAGACGATTTGAAGGATGTTTGGTTCTATGGAAATCCTCACTTGTGTACGCTCAGGGCTGGGCACCGGCGCTCTCTGACAGGAATGTCATCACCGAGTAATCCCTACTCCAAAATGATGTGGAAATGGTGGAAAAAAGGCAGGTGTCTGTACAAACCCCTGATTTGCGGATGACAGCACTGCAGAGATGAAAGGCGCACCTTTAACCCCTCGCTTGCTGTCTGTCGCTCCTCCGCACAACTGAAAAATCATTCGTTTTCAGCACTCAAACTCCCCAGGCTGAAAATTCCCTTTTACATCCGAACTGAGTGACAAATACAGCTGAAATGGATGTGTTTGGTTACAAGATGCTTACAGCCCCACACTGCAAAAATCATGTAGAAGTAAGGAGGATACGGGGCCTGTTCATTTGTTTTTCGCATCTTCCTGCCAGCGAGGGCTGGGCAGCATTCCCAGAGCATGTCAGTGAACTGCTGGCAGGCACGGCAGCGATCTGAGCACAGGGCTGGAAAGCAGAGACCTGCCCTGAAGCGTGCGCCCAGCTTTTCCAATGGAGGCTTTGGGAATTTTTTCCCCTTAAAGAATACCTAAATATCTGGAACTTTTCATTGAAAAAACTGGTTTTCCCCAAGTCCAAAGCCCTCGACTCTGGGAACCACCCAAATGTAAAAGGGGTGCCACTTCTAACTCAAGTCCCAGCAGTTTGTTATGATTTTGGGGGTTAACCCCTGCTGTATTTCTCACGCCCTCCCCCCTGCTCTGCAGTTTAATTGCCCTGTGACAAAAGGACATGTAGTGGCACTTTGAGAAAAACATTAGAACAGAATTTCTATATACATCATAAAAACACCTAGAAAGACAAAAATATGAGAAGATTTCTAGGGATAGGAAGAGCAAGAGCAAGTGCAAGAGCAGAACGTTTCGAGGTTTTGCCATCAAAGTCATAGACTCAAAATTGTCCTGGTTTTCTGTCCATCCCTACTGTGCTGCACAGTATCAAACAGTAATCCTACTCACGGACACGGCCTCCGCACTTACAGGGGTGGCCTGTCCTAAGCCCCGGTCCTGGCTGCTTGTCTGAAACGTTCTGCCTCTTTGGATCCCAGCAAAGTCAGGAAGTCTCTGGGAATACAGTGCCAGCCTGCAAGGGGCCTTGCAGGATCAGTGCCTCGACCTACAAACACAGAGCTACTCGGTTGAGTGTCAAACACGGGCAAAGGTGCCCTACCAACTCCCCAGATCAGGGTCTTCGGCTTTGACAGAAACCCAGCGCTCTTTCCTGCTCCTTTGCCGCTCAAACACTGTTTAGAATCAGATCACCTCACTCCAGCTCAGCCCACTCCACGATGCTCAGACCACCAAATCCCACATGTTCCAGCCAGTCCCCCAGTTTATCCGAGGAAGCAGCTCCCTGCAGCTTGGCTGCGGCTCTGAGCAGAGCTGTGTGAGCAGTAGCTTTGGAACCCTTGGATAAATTAAACCCGTTTCTATTTTTAGAGTTGAATTGCAACATTTTGTGGGAGTTTGTAAAACAAATAACATTGCACGCAGTGTTGTAAGCGGTATAAAGCAAGAGGCCATCGTGAGCTTACATCACCCAAAGAATCGGGTTTTGTTTCTCAGCTGGCAAGCGCTAGGGAAAAAGCATTCTGCTGGCAATTTCCCTTTGCTGAGCTGCATCCACCGCGGGCTTGGCCAAAGCGCTCCACCGCACGGTGCTTTGTCACGCACAACGCAAGCGGTCACGTCTTTCAGAGCCTGGAGTCAGCGAGCAAATAACAGCTGAAAAAGCTCTGTGCCCCACTTTTCAGATGCCCACGAGAAGCAGACAGAATTTCTTACATCTCAGAGGCTGAAAAGCAAACCAACCGCAGTCGGATTTTTGTTTTAAACATTCTGATTTCTGTCTTTTCCAGCTATCTCAGCACACTGTTTGCACCTTGCCTGTAACGCCGGTCAGCCAGGGGGTTTTACACGTCGCGCTCTGCGCAGCTCTCTACTGAAACGGGGTGTGAACCCCTTCCTCCACCCCTTACGCAGTGACTGCAGAGATGGCTGTGAAAGACGCTGTACAAAAGGCACAGCAGAGCCCTGGGGCTGCAGTAGCTACACCAGAGGCAGCTTTGGGGTTTTTTTTGTGCTCTCCAAATGGAACAAAATGAAACCAAGTCAAGGAAATGCTGCGATGAGATCTCGAAGTGAAAGGTTTAACAATGCTTTGATAACCAGGGGCACGGTGCTGCCGACGCAGGCAGCAGGAGCAACAGACGGCCACGTTCCCTCCGGACTCTGTTCTGTGGGAAATTGCTTTGCACCTCATCCTCCGGAGCAGGATAATGACACCTCGTGCTACAGCCAGGTGAAGGATGTCCTGAGAGAGATCTCCTTTGCTTATCATTCAGGTAAACTTCAATCTGCATTGCTAAGGTCAAACCTGGTTCTATCAGCATCCTTCAGAAGTAAGAGAAGGATACTTCTGAATCCCAGTGGTAGAGTATCCACTCAAATCCCTCAAATATAGTAAGCCCGTGAGTCCTGTCTGGGCTGAAAGCCGACTGACAATTCTGTAAGGAAAGGATGATACTAAGAGTCAGACTTTTGTCACTAGGCCATTGGAAATTGCTGTGAGAAAGAAAGAACACATACAAAAGAAACAAGCATATGCAAGAAACTGTGGTGCATGCTCATAAATTAAACCTGAAGAAATCAAATCTCAGAAATTACAAGATTGGCCCAAAAGAAGACTCTTTTGGGGCTCTTTTGCACCCAAGTCATGGTTTTGTTTCACCTGTAAGAGATCTCCTTTCCCGTGTCCCCCACCCCTGTAGTGCAGGTACCATTTAAAACCTAACACTAAAGATGATATGAAGTGAAATGCCTGAGTTCATCCAGTTTCTCCTGAACCCTGATGGACTGGGGAGACATTATTTTACCCCTCTCCGCTCCCTTTGTTACGCAGAAGAGGTATGTTCCGTTCACAGCCTCCCTGCCTGAGGTCAGCCACTCCAGGGCTGCCAGAGGAAACTCACACCTGGGTCCTCACCAGCAGCTTTCGGGCCTGGTGACACATGTGGCTGCCCTTCTGCTGGGGGGCTGGGGGTGGCGGGGAGCAGGGCTGAGGTGCTCTGGCTCAGGCCATGCCACCCCACAGGCATCTCGGAGGGCTCGGAGCCTGTGGTGCCGGCAGGCTCGGGCTCCCCAGCAGCACCCCACGGCTTGTGCCCAACAGTTTGGTCAATCTTACCCATTCTAAGCTAAAACGAGTCAATTTAGGGTTGTCTATATATGACTCTCCCCATCTAAATCACTTTAGAAATGTATTTGCTTAAACTGTTATGATTATCATGTGCAGACCTGGCCCCCAACTCCCTTCCTTCTTCGGACTGTATGTTAAACCCGATCAGTACATCCACCGTGTCAAGACTGGTTTGGTTTTACAGCTCGGATACGGAGAAGTCAAACCAGCAGCATGCGCACTGGATCTCCTCCTGTCGCAGCCTGGGTAAGGACGAACAGCTGAGAGCCGGTCAGTAGTTAAGGATGAACAAACACCCTCCCAGGAAACGCCCAGCACGCAGATACACGGTTTGATTCCCAGAGGCAGCCGGGAAGGTCAATAGCTCAGCCGCTGCGGGCAGAGAAACAAACCCAGAGGAAAACAGGTACCGCTGAGACTGCAGCAGATTCTGGGGAGCCGTGTGTGGCAGAGGTGAGCGAGGTGGCAGTACCGGGGGAGCCAAGGAAAGCAGTGGGCTCCATCTCTCCTGCTGTGCAGCGGTGGACACACATCTTCCCAAACCGGTCCCGAGGGTGCCCTCTCGTTCATCCCTCTCCCACTGGATCCGTTATGAAGTCGGTGCAGATTACCTGGATTTGTATCACAAGAAACCAAAGAAACTTCAATCAGTAGAATCCATTTTTAAACTGATTTGGGGTTACAAACAGGTTTTGTGTGACGCCTCAGTCGCTGTTCCCGACGCCTGCGGCAAGCTGCCGCGTCCGTGCTAAAGCACCATCGGAAAACTGGAGACAAAGGGGAAGTTGTCTGACTCCGTCAAGTACCGTGTCGTCGGTCAGTGGAGGGGGTGGGTCTCTGCTGAGAGGGAACCGATCAATCCATGATTGTTCTGACGTGCAAGTAAACAAAATTAAAGCGCGCTCCAACCTGAAAGAGGATCGCAGCTTGACAAATCGATACGCGTTTAAAGATTTCATCCAACACAATTTCCAATCTCCCGTGATCACAGCAGAGTGCTTTTCTGGCAATAACCAAAAATCGTTTACCTTAAGGGTTGACGTGAAAATAAACACATTCAGCCAGTCACTAATGAAGGACACAGAGTTAAGCTGTCACAGCTCTGCTGGTACCTCCTGGTACAGAAAATTAACTCGACCCGGTGTGATACCAGACTCACAGCAGAAAAGGCTGCTGGGAAATGGATTTCCTGAGGGGAAGATCCACCAACAGAGCACAGGACAAATGGAAAGCGAGCCTGAGAGATGGGTTGTGTGGAGGGGACATCTCAGTGCTGGGTGGCATCGGCACAACACACACTGCACCTTGGCCGCCTGCCTCCGAAGAGCTCCAGCCGTGTGCGCTGGCAGCCCAGAAAGCCAACCCCATCCCGGGCTGGATCCAGAGCAGCGTGGCCAGGGGGGTGAGGGAGGGGATTCTGCCCCTCTGCTCCGCTCTGGGGAGACCCCCCTGCAGTTCTGCTCCAGCTCTGGGCCCCAACAGCAGAAGGACACGGAGCTGTTGGAGCGAGTCCAGAGGAGGCCCTGGAGATGCTCCGAGGGCTGGAGCCCCTCTGCCCTGGGGACAGGCTGGGGGGGTTGGGGGGTTCCCAGAGCAGCTGGGGATGCCCCATCCCTGGGAGTGTCCAAGGCCAGGCTGGATGAGGCTTGGAGCACCCTGGGCTATGGAAGGGGTCCCTGCCCGTGGCAGAGGGTGGCACTGGGGGGGCTTTGAGGTCCCTTCCTACCCAAACTGTTGTGTGATTCTGTGATTCTATACCTTTCACGTTATTCCAGTTGTCCTTTCCGAGGGCTAGCGCTGAAGAAAGAGGCTGCCACTTCTCTTTGTCCACGTCTGAAGTTTTTCTGAACTTGTTCAAGTCCCCTGTGACTTGCCTGGATGATCAGTCTCTTCCCCTGCACCAGGAGCCTAGTTTATGTCCATAAACCAGGTCAGAAGATTCAAATAATCCGGGAGCAGGCACAGCACCCACAGCCCAGCTCCAAAGAGGAGCCAAGGCCCAGGGCTGGGGCTCACCAGGGCTCTGGGGTCAGGGCAGAGGGAGCAGGGGAGGGCACCTTGGGCCTGCTCAGGGCAGGGGGGCCACCAGTGTGCCCAGGGCCCTGGCAGGGGCTCTGGAGAGTTTACTCCAGCTCTTGAGCACACAGAGCACATTTTGGGCATTGACATGTATTTATGGTAACTGCCCACGCACAGCTGTGATGACACCGACAGCAGCCAACTTTTCCCACTCATCCAGGGTGACCAAAGTCCGAGCAGACTGAGCCATGGTTTGCAAGATGCGTTATCCCAAGTCAGAGGATTGTTGGCAGAAAATAATCCTGAAAATTTGATTCTAACACTTCAGTGTTTAATACCCAAA
>NW_010248214.1:0-665 GCF_000690775.1 Eurypyga helias | reverse complement strand
CTTCTTTTTTTCCCCTTAATGCAATTACTGGTTTTCATTTCAGAGCCCTTGCACGTGAGCTTCAGGGTAACGAGCACCGCGGAGTCACAACCACACCGTCAGGGGTTAAACCACGCGCCCCTTCCCTGCGGTTTTGTTGTCATAACCTTGCAACATTGTAACAGCGCTGCTCCTTTTGTTTACAAATAAAATCAATTTCGCTTCCTACCAGGTGGAGAAAGTGATTCGACTTTGAAACGAACCCTCCCTTGGGGTGCACTGGGGAGCGCCCAGCCCTGCCCCCCAACTGTGCCCCCCAGCCCTGCCCCCAGCCTGCCTGGGGCAGGCACCCAGGCGGGTGTCCCGGTGGTCCCTGCAGCAAGAGGAGGGCGAGGGGGCACCGTCAATTACTGGTAGAAATATTAAACTTTGGTTTATTATGGATGAAAGGTTCCTGCATCTCCCTTTTCCTGAGCCCCGGCCACTTTTTTTTAGCACAGTACTCCCGGGCGGCTGAGGAATCTCACGCCCTGTTGGCAGTTTCAATACACTGGCCGCCAGCTTTTCCAGGATGCTGGGAAAACAGCAGCCTCGAAACGAGGATGCCTTGTCTTTCTTACCTGCCCATACAGATACCCAACTGTGAACCACAGAACCATGGAATTTTTAGGTTAGAAAAGACCTTT
>NW_010248213.1:1021-6492 GCF_000690775.1 Eurypyga helias | reverse complement strand
AGCTGGGGACACAGAGGATCTGAGGCCTGCTAGACTCCAACCGAAAAAGAAATACTGGCAGCTTAGGAGGGCGTTTGATCTGCCTCAGGAGTGGTTGGGACTGGAGCACAGCTCCTCCTGGCACCTCGACTGCCAGTGCTGGGCTGCATGTTCAAATGTAGAGTCTCTTCTACTCATCATGCCACTGATGCTACATGGAGTAAGTGGGTTGCCAAGAGGGTTAAGCCTCTTTGGTATGGGGGGCGATGGTTGAAATGTAAGTAAATGTAAGCCTGGCAGGTTGACTACATCACCCTCCCCAAAACCCGCCAAGGCAAGTGCCATGTGCTCACAATAGTGGAGCCAACCACAGGGTGGCTGGAAACATATCCTGTGTCCCATGCCACTGCCCGAAATACCATCTTGGGCCTTGAAAGGTAAGTCCTGGTGGCGACAGAGCACCCTAGAAAGAACCGAATCAGATAACAGGACTCACTTCGAAACAGTCACTTGGGCTGAAGAAAACTGCACTGAGTGGGTGTACCACATCCCCTACCATGCACCAGCCTCAGGGAAGGTCGAGCGGTGCAATGGGCTGTTAAAGACCACCCTGAGAGCAATGGGGGGTGGAACGCTCAAGAATTGGGATGCCACCCTGGCAAAGGCCACTTGGCTGGTTAATACCAGGGGATCCATTAATCGAGCTCGCCCCGCACACTCGAACCTTCTACAGAGTGTAGAAGGAGATAAAGTCCCTGTAGTACATGCTAGAACTATGCTGGGAAAAAGTTTGGTTTACCCTCACCTTGGGCAAGGCAAACCCATCCACGGGTACCTGGGTGCACATGCTGGGCAATGAGAGAAGATGAGGAATTGGCCACTGCCCGAAATACCATCTTGGGCCTTGAAAGGTAAGTCCTGGTGGCGACAGAGCACCCTAGAAAGAACCGAATCAGATAACAGGACTCACTTCGAAACAGTCACTTGGGCTGAAGAAAACTGCACTGAGTGGGTGTACCACATCCCCTACCATGCACCAGCCTCAGGGAAGGTCGAGCGGTGCAATGGGCTGTTAAAGACCACCCTGAGAGCAATGGGGGGTGGAACGCTCAAGAATTGGGATGCCACCCTGGCAAAGGCCACTTGGCTGGTTAATACCAGGGGATCCATTAATCGAGCTCGCCCCGCACACTCGAACCTTCTACAGAGTGTAGAAGGAGATAAAGTCCCTGTAGTACATGCTAGAACTATGCTGGGAAAAAGTTTGGTTTACCCTCACCTTGGGCAAGGCAAACCCATCCACGGGTACCTGGGTGCACATGCTGGGCAATGAGAAAAGATGAGGAATTGTGCTGTGTGCCTCAGGGGGATTTGATCCTGGGAGAAAACAGCCCATAAATTACAGTGCATGAGGGACATAAATTGCTCCCACTAACCCCTGTTCTGAGCTTCATGTTACAGTCAATCGCTGTGGCAGAGACCACCCCACCCTACAGAGGTCTAGCATTGCCAGAAGCACAGCACTGATTTGACCTGAGCTGGCTTTGGCACCCAACGATCCCACCTTTTCCTGTCCTGAGTGAACCCACGCCTGATGGAACCTGAAGTCATGGACTAATGGACATTTTGCCAAGATGGTCCATAGATTAAGGGAGTTTTATCTGTGTGAGCGTAGGACGTAAGGATGATGTAAATAGTATGAAACAAGGGGTGGATAATGTCTTGGTCAAAGGCAGCGATGAGCTGCTCTCCTAGGGCAGTCTAAGATTATATTTGAGGCTTGGGGGGAAGCTTGCAGAGGCTGGACCCAGAAGGTTGGGGGTGGGGTGGGGGGGTCCGGCAGTGAGGTCTTTGTGTCGCGTGATTAGCAGACAGTCAGCGTCTTTTGTCAGGCAGGTTGCTCTGGGGAGGGGCAGGTGAACGGTGGTTTTTCTCCTCAGGACTTTGGATTTATTTTTGCTTGCTGTCCTGGAACCTGGCTGTGTCCGCCCACAGGTGGTGAGATCCTGCATCATTTGTTCTATTTCTCTGTTCTTTTAATTACTTACTAGCAACAGTATTGTTAGTAACTCGGTAAGTTTCACTTATATAATAGTTCTTATCTCAACTTTTTACGAGCCTCCCTTGATTTTTTTTGACCCTCAGACCCTTCCTCACTGGGAGTGGGAGTGGAGTGGTAGATGGTACTTAATTGACAGTTCTCTTTCAGGATACTATCAGCTTCCAAAATTAACAGCCACCATTCACAGCCTTTACTACACTAATGCCACAACTACCTTGAGGTGAAGAACACAAAGGTTCTGTATAACATACATCATCTTCCATAAGGATAATTCAATTGCATTCCCACAAAGAATACAATTTTGGTGCCAGGCAGTGTCATTTCAAAGACAGTTTTTCTCTATTTCCCCCTTCTTGTGTTAAATCTGAGAAAACATGGTTCTTAATTATGGAAAAAGTGTCTTCAACCTTAGTTTTTTTCGAAATTGCTCATTTGTACATAATCCAAGAAATTGGAACAGAAAGGAGAACTGAAGCATACAGTCTTTGTGTTGTTCTATGAAAACAAAACTGATAACTAGTCAGCTAAATCGTGATTTTAAGATGAGGAAAATTAGGAGTTTCTGAAATCAGTCTGATACAAAAATACAGGTTGAATTGGTTTACCATACTAACACAATCACTGCATATCATTATTATTATTCCCATAAGAAAGCATCTGAGTTTTAACTGCGCAGAACACAGTCTTACAGTTCAACTGTAAGTCCATTTCCTATGTTCTCATGTCTTCATCCATACTACTTAAGAACTACAGAAAACGGAACCTCTAAGCTACTGTGGACAGTTGGTAGAAACAGAGACACAATTTGGGTATATATAATTCAAGCCAGATGGAAGCCAATCAAGCATTAATTTTAAAATACGGTATTTTGTAAGAATACCCCAATCAAGCATGACTTCTGTGGTTTTGGAAGGTTTCTTTGGGTTTGGTTTTGTGGGGGGTTTTTTTGTTTGTTTGTTTGTTTGGTTTTTAAAGAGGTTTCTTACATCACATTCAATAGCAGTGATATTTTAAGGGGTTTTTTTAGGTAAGGGAATGAAATACTATGACAAGATGCTACCAAAATCATTCACATAAATGGCAAAGTTGTCTAGTTAGTTCTAGAAGCCTCACACCCATCCTAAGTATTATTAAATCTCTTCTTGGTCATCAATGCTCTAAGATACGAATTTCAGACAGACAATGTAAAATCATGCAGATTAGATAACCAGATCAAAATGGTTGCTCTCTTTTTCACCACTTGAAGAGATGATGAACACTTACTTCACTCCCACATTTAAAAGAGCCTGAAGACATCATGGAATGATTCTAAAAAATTGATCATCTGTAATTTGCTGCTGCAGAAGCCTAAGGTGAATCAAAAATTAAGTCCCCAGCACCTGAGAGATGCTGCTCATACCTGTTCCTAACAGATGGATACAACCCAAGTTCCAACATATCTAACACCTGAATGACTCCATGTGACGTGTTTTTCATGTACTGGAAAGGCCAAAAATTCTAATATAATAAAACAGACCCATACATGTGAAGTCTAGAGCCTGAATTACTAAACTGGGAATGGATCCCAACAGCAATCAACCACAAACATCACAAGCAAACGATCACTCAACCGGAAATTAGTAACAACGTAAGCAACTGAAGAACTATAGCTTTTGAAAACGGAGACATACATGCAGGCGTATTTTAACACTGAATTATGTACATATGCAACCTCGAGTAGGTATTAGTTGAGATATTAATTTTCAGCTCCCTCTCCATGGAACTGCTCAATGAAATGCACAACTATGCCATGCTGCCAGCAGCCGTGTAGATAAACTTCAGTTCTATATGTGCAACAAAGTTCTCCTAAAAAATAAGAAGTCTTCAGAAAAATCTTTTAAGTCTTTTTAAGCCCACGAATTTGAAGCCCCATTTTCTCAAGCAAGCCATTATCAAGTAACAGCAAGTTCTCCACAAACTTAGCCAGACTCTGAAGATTTTGTTCTACGTAGTCCTAAATATATAACTGAAGAATGAGTAGCAAGTCCGAGCCTACTTAAATATATGTATATACTGGGGGAGAAGGGGTGAAGTACTAAAACCTATCATGAATTGAGTCAGCAGAAAGAGGGATTGCAATTTTACCTGCAGTACACAAGATCTTACCTCAACCGTTTCAACTGTCCACTCATCTACCTGTTCCTTCTCACTACTGCTGAACTGAGTCTCTGCCATGAATTGTCTGTTTACATACTAAAATAAAAATAAGAAAGGGTATGAAAGTAAAAGTAAGTGGCATTAAAGCTATAAAAAAAGACAATCTTTCCAGTGAGTAATACCTCAGTTGATTCGACTTCAGTTGGTTCAGTAAATTCTTCTGCTGGATCAGGTTCTGTAAGAAAAATACAACATTTATGTGGAAAAAACCCCAAACCAAAACCTGTGTTGCAGACCTAGAAGATACAAAATTAGGTGAAAAAGATGTCCTACAATAAAAGTGGAATTGTGATGAAGTATGATGTACTTTTGCAGTTGTTATTTAAAAAAAAAATATGTAAAGAAGCGTTACAGATTATTATTAAACAGGAAGTACAGCTACGTACAAGAATGAATGGACACATATTTACTCCTGAGTGACAGTAATACCTATTAAAGAAGGAGTCACCTTATCAGAAATCTTCAAGGGGATGTGATTTTGATGAGCTGTGAAATTACAGCCTCAATACTGCTGACTTGTACAGTTACATATCTGCTGGGTTCAGAAACTAATACTGGACACCGGTTGAGAGAGTCCCTTGGGAGACTGACCTGAAGGACAAAGGGGTCCAGGAAGTCTAGTTGTCCTTCAAAAAGAAAGTCTTAAAGGCACAGGAGCAGGCTGTCCCATGCGCCGTGAGACAAACTGTCAGGGAAGACGCCCAGCCTGACTAACAGGGGGCTTTTGCTGGGACTCAGGGAAAAAAGGAATTTCCCACTCCTGGAAGGAGGGGCAGGCAACTCAGGAAGAGTACAGGGATCTCGTAAGGTCTTGCAGGGAGAAAATTAGAAAGACTAAAGCCCAACTAGAACTTAATCTGGCCACTGTTGTGAAAAACAACACAAAAATGTTTCTACATACGCATTAGCAACAAAAAGAGAGTCAAAGAGGCTCTCCATCCCTTACTGGATGTGGAGGGAAACATAGTGACAAAGGACAAGGAAAAGGCTGAGGTACTGACCACCGCCTTTGCCTTAGTCTTTAACAGCCAGACCAGTTATCAGCCCCCTGGGCTGGAAGACAAGGATGGAGAGCAGAATGAACCCCTCATAGTCCAGGAGGCAGTTTGTGACCTATTGTGCCACATGGACTCCCACAAGTCCACGAGGCTGGACAGGATTCATCCGAGGGTACTGAGGGAGTTGGCAAAGGAGCGTGCCAAAGCACCCTCCATCATTTAGCAGCAGTCCTGGG
>NW_010248213.1:0-712 GCF_000690775.1 Eurypyga helias | reverse complement strand
TAGTCTTGAACAGCCAGACCAGTTATCATCCCCCTGGGCTGGAAGACAAGGATGGAGAGCAGAATGAACCCCTCATAGTCCAGGAGGCAGTTTGTGACCTATTGTGCCACATGGACTCCCACAAGTCCACGAGTCCCAAATGATTTAGACATGTGCTTAATCTGAGTTATGTAGTAAGACACATAAGCAAAGTTGAGTGTGTATGTGCTTTGTAGACAAGAAGAGGGGCTGTTGACTTGGGCCAAGCTGAGAAGTATGAATTAGTCTGGTGAATCCCCTGATGGATCATCTGGGAACTACAGGCCTGTCAGCCTGACCTAGGTACCAGGGAAGATTATGGAGTAGATCAGCTTGAGTGAGCTCACATGGCAGGGGCAAGACAACCAGGGCACCAGGCCCAGCCAGCCTAGGTTCATGAAGGGCAGGTCCTGCTTGACCACCCTGATCTCCTTCTCTGGGTGGGTGACCCGCTTGGTGGATGAGGGGGAGGCTGGAGGTGTTGTCTGCCTGGACTCTAGTAAAGCCTTTGACACAAGCCTTCCTAGAGAAGCTGGCGGCTCGTGGCTTAGACAGATGGACTCTTGGCTGGGTTAAAAACTGGCTGGAGGGCAGAGCACAGCGGGATGTGGTAAACGGAGTTAATTCCGGTTGGCAGCCAGTCACAAGCGGTGTCCCGCCGGGCTCAGACTTGGGGCCGGTCTTGTTTAACATA
>NW_010248212.1:14812-23996 GCF_000690775.1 Eurypyga helias | reverse complement strand
AACTATTTTAATATAGTATAATTTCCTGATAAATTTATAGACTGACTGTATCAGATAGCACATATATTGAAAATTTAAAACAGTTTCTTGTTGAAATAACATGAAAAAATTCAGATAAAACAATTATTTTATTTATACTTTAAAATGCTTAAAATTTTGAGCAACACTGTGTAAGTTCTTTATAATCTTCAACTTTGTTAAGATTTTAAAGCAGGGACAGGAGGAATAAAAAGTAATAGTTGGAGAAGTGGCAGAATTCATGATGACTTCAGTTGTACTGGAGATACAGTATAAATAATTATTTGTTTTTTATACATCTGAAGAGAGAGAAATCATTTCAGGTAATGCAAAATAAATTACTCTTTTCAGCAAGTCAAAAATATATAGGTGTATTTTCAATTAAAAAAATTAAATGTCAATGCATCATTATTTCAGATAACATAATAAATGCGTAAATGGAAATATGTCACCTATTTCAGATTAATTTTCTTAAACAGAGGACAGAGATTAACCAACTGGGGAAACAAATCAGTATATAGTTCATAGAAGTTTGATTTCTTTTTCCTTTTTATTTAATAAGAGATATTTGAAGGCTCTTCTTTCCTAGAACTCTTTTTTTTTTTTTTTTCCCCAGTTGTGTTTTCAGTTTTTTCTTTGATTTCTGGACAAAGAGCTGTTTGAATTTCTTGATGGCTTGGTGGTAGGATGTTCCAAGGTTTTATAAGGCTGGTTTGTTTTCTTGGAATATAACAAGCCCTTTCAGGCTTGCAATCATGGAACGCTTGAATGGCCAAAAGGCAATTAATTACCTCAAGATGAGAAGGTCTTTTTCACTAGCATTCAAAAATTTAGCAAATAGAGCTAATTAACTTTCATCTTGCTGTCAATCCACTTGAACCTAAGCACTAATTTAGGCTTGTAAACTAAATAATTGTTCTTGTTGATTGCTTCTGACTAGACATACAAGAGGAGTAAATTTGTTCTGGGAGTAATTACGATCACTAGATTCAGAGTCATTCACTTGCATTCAGTAGGTACTTACTCTTGGTGAAGTCCTGGGGAAATTAGGGTCTACTAATGACTGGTACTGCTCAAAGTGGGCAGGCATGATAGAATATGTGACAGGTGTGGAGCTCATGTGACTTTAAGTTAAGTTCCCCACATAGTCTCCCTTGCTTTAGGTGAAACACCCATAACATACTGGCACAGAGGATTAGTAGCAAATAACCTATATGGGAGGTACTTAACAGCAGATCTGAAAATAAGAGAAAGAATATAAAGAACTGGTTTTTACAAAAGGCCATATTTCATTTTAAGGACGGTTATGTCCTACCAATCCTTATTCACCTGAATGAAAGAGTGAAATTAATGGAAGATAAATATATTTTAATGTGAAAAAATTGGTGCCAAATCTAAGTTGAGAAATGAATATACTCAAAGAGGATTTTTTTTAGACTAAAATAAATAGTCATCATTACATTGCTGAGATCGGTGAGGTTCACCTCACCTCATTTCCATGTGTTGTTTGTTACAATATGCCTAAAATAAGGGCCTGATTCTGCAAGCTGGAGAAAATCCTACTGTGAAGTAGGGATGGCCTTCTAATGTGTAATGTGTGGCATACAAAGAGCACTAGTTTTCCTATTGAACTTTGCCTTTGATCTGTAAAACATTCTTGGCTAAAGTCCCTTAGCCCTTCAAACCATTATTTCTCTTTCCACACTTTCCTAATAAGTTCAGTTCCTTCTTAGGTGTTTAAACTGCTAGAAGAGCAAGGGGGTGTATGAGGCATGGGGATTCACCATGTCTTACATTGTTTAATCACAAATGTGCGGAGTCTTGCAACAGCAGGAACAATATTAGTGAATCTAATGAGCACTATTCCTTGCATTTGGTACTATGTCTAACAAACTGGACAATCCAGTCCTTTGAATAGTTCTGTTCAGTTTAGCTGGAATACTTACATGTGTGAGTTTGCAGGATTATAGTTCAAGTCTGTAGAGCCAGTAAGTCTGATTGCAAAATTTAAAACAAGCGTGTAGCCGGAATCTCCTATCCACATCGCCTATGCAACAATTATTTGTGTTAGAGATGGCTTTTAAAATGCATTGTTCTCCTTTTAGATAGATATCCCTTGGACAAGTGCAGATAACTAAAGCAAAGATTTCCCAGAGTCTCCTGAAAGCACACTTGTCAGGGAATCTTTACTATTATTTTAATCTCCATTGTTTCACAGATTGTTTATGTTAATCTTCTCCTGCCCTTCTTACTGTTCCAGGCAATTTTGTGGCAGAATTGAAAGTGGAGGAGGCTGAGACAGACAGCATGAGGCATGACAGCCGTTCAAGCTCTCCTAGCCTCTGTATGGTTTTATGTGCTTCTAATTATCAATGTGTGGGAGTTTTGTCAAAAAAGCTGGGCGTGTGGTTCCTTTTGTTCTTGTGTGTCTGTTGTGGTTTATATTTTAAATGGGACACAAATGTGATTTATAGTGCGTGGTATGATGCAGTTAGGGAAAATTGGTCTTTTCCAGGCAACACAAACATGAGCAGGACAGAGTGCACGTGAACAGCATGTTCCCCTCAGCGGAGAAGAAACACTCCACTAAAGGTCACAGAGATGGAGGAGGGTAAACAACATGTGAGAAGTCCTCTTCAAAAAAGGGAGAGAAATGTTAACGACTTACTTCCACTGTGTCTAAAAATACGTACCATTGAAAGGCCAAGCTGTGAGAGATCAAAGTGAACAGTCTTTCAGCAGAATCACACTGAAGTGTGAAAAGCACCATGACAGCATGGAGACTGCTGTATCCTCACCTGCAAAGAATGCACCGTCATGTTACCTTCTGGTGAGCCCAATGTTAGGTAGCACAGCTCAAAGCAATCCTTCAAGAAGATCCTCATGAGGTCCTGTCCTGCGCCCAGTAATGTGGAAAAATTGTTTCCAGGCTTGCAGTCACTTATCAGCCTGTGAGACAGGAGGACACGATGCTGTGGCAGGGATGAAAACATCATGGGTAAATTGCGTGACCTGGGAAAGCTAGAGCGCAAGAGAAACATGCCTGATCCTTTTAAAGAAAATCACTGTATAAACCAGCAGAGATTCTTATGATTTATTGCTCCTCATGATGGGCTACTGATGAAGTACACTTCATATTTAATTTAATGAAATTAAAGTATGCAGAAATATATTTATACAGCTGCTGTTTCCTGATAAATACTCTTGGAACAACTGAAAAAAAGGAACTAACG
This sequence comes from Eurypyga helias, assembly GCF_000690775.1. Taxonomy (NCBI): domain Eukaryota; kingdom Metazoa; phylum Chordata; class Aves; order Eurypygiformes; family Eurypygidae; genus Eurypyga; species Eurypyga helias. Next base: position 20,745 of record NW_010248212.1, on the reverse strand, counting down.
GAACACACTATTTTTTGCTTCTCTAATTAAATGGGAGATTAATGTGGACTAAGGCACAACATGTGAAGTGCAAACTTAGTACAGAGGTGATCATCCCAAGCAAGTTTTGGAAAGGGCCAGTCTTCTACTTCTCAGGATGCTATAACATATAATGTCTTTAAACACCCTCAAAAAAATATATCTCAAGCCGCTCATTTTACTACTGGTAATTAGAATAATAGACAACGTATAAACTTGGAATGAAACACAGAGATGATCAGATTCACATTGGACTACCTGTTTGGGAAGGACAGGACTGGGCCTATGGGTAGCTCCCAGACCTGGAACACTACAGTCCCCCATTGTTAAATTCTTTAACTCAGAGCTAGGGAAAAAGAGAATTAAAACCCCATGTGGTTCCAGAAGGGGTTTTTGAGTGTGGCAGTAAAGAAAAAACAAGCAATGCTAGAAGTTCACATTATTTGCAATCTGCATATATTTGCATATGGGAAAAGACAGGAATAGTTTGATGGTTAGAACAGAGAGGAAAGTGAAAACCTGTGTGCAGGAAAGTAAAACTTTTTCAAAGCACTTTGCTGTATGGTTTGTGACACTAAGACCCGCTCTTTAGTACGAGACATATCTGCAAAGACCTTCTAGAAATTTGCTCAGCTCCTTGTTTTGAGTGTCCCCTACCTCATTCCACACACACATAACAAAATGCTGTGCTATGACAGGAAAACTAAAACCAGTTCTGCCTCAGGGTATGCATGCTTTACTTTACTGGATTATATTGCTTCATTCCTGACGTTTCATTCACTTACTTAAATCGTTCACAAAACTTTTGATTTGTGTACATTAATGCAAAACACACTCTACTGGAAGTTTCAAGCATTCTTACTCTTCCCATTTCAGGTATTTACTGTCTACAGCTGTGGAAATTCCATATTTTGGCACCTTTCAATTCTCAGGTCTAACGATATTTAGATTTTTAACTGACTGACTTAAATGAACATGCCTGTTATACATATGAATTTTGAGGGTAGCTTTGTCTTGAAAACTTACAGTCTCCTTTGTTTAAGGTGGTAGCCAATGTACATGAAACATATAGCTTCTGAGTTTAAAATTTTAAAAAATCTATAATAGCAGAAGGAATACGGTACTAATTTGCTTTTCTTTTAAAAATCCACTAACCCTAATAAAATTATTAAATCTGAGCGAAATTGAGAAGATCCTCTGTGAAATACATGGCTTCTGCCATCTGTGGCCTTGTCTTGATCTTCTATTCACTTGCAGAATGTGATTTTCAAATCAGCACAGGGATAAGCAGTTGTGTATCTAACTCAGAGTATTTAAGTATGGTCAAATCGATTATTTTGTGGGATAATAAATTGCTCCAAATGTGCAGATGCTCTATTTACTTTCCTGAATATTTAAAGTGGGAACAAAGATTATTTGCCTTTGCAGAGATGCCACAGATTCCAATAAATTTACCTGTACTTGCAATGGAAGTAAGCTTAGCCCATGGTTTTTATGTCAATTCTGAATGATATAGACAGAGTATTTTAAAGTAAATCTGAAGGTAATATTCCCAGAAATCTGGTTTATTGCAGTAGTGGTATTGCCTTGGCTCATGTAATTCCTCCTTTCTCAATTGATGAAATCCCAGTCAAGCAGAGTTCTGAGGAAGCTCATGTCATATAGCCCTGAAAGCAATCAAACACCAATGGAGACTTTTAAACTCCAACACTGTGTTTTAAACTAAAACCATGCAATTTAAAAAATGCAGAACAGCTAACTTTTAAAAAGCACAGCTGTGCTGGGGGAGACAGGATAACATTTCCGTCCAGGCGCTGTGTGGCTGCATGGTGGGGAGAAGAGGGAAGGATGACTTGCCGCCAACTTGTTCCCTATTCAGACATACGCAGTGGCTTCCCAGGTAACAGCAACTGCCACCCAACCTCCCCCATGCCCCTGGGACGGGCCCTTCTCTGCTAAGTGTTGGCTTTGCATTGGGTCCTGGCTCCTCCTCGGTGTCCCCATAGCACGGCCCTCCCTGTTCTCCCAGGGCACTCACACGTGTTGCCTGGCTGGGCTGCACAATGGCTCTGATGTGGGTCCTCCTTCTGGAAGGTTCCAGGGTGCATGGAGATGCTGCTGCCAGAGCATGGCCACCGGGCCAAGGCCACCAGGGCAGTTTCTGCTTTTCTTCTCAGCCGTGTACTGGACTACATACCACTGCTAACAGCTGACCCTGTCCCCACAGCCTGGCTACAATGCTCCTGAATCCTGCTGCCCTTCACCTCCATTTCTGGTTCATTCCATTTTCCAGGCAGCACTGTTCCCCTGCATTTCATTGCATTCCTGTGAAAAACGTGATTGTCTGGCTCCTCTGTCTTTGGCTAAGCCTCTATTCATCCTTGTAGTGTTTGGAGACTCCAGACTAGGGAGACCCTCACACAGATGGTGACTGAGGCCAGTGGTGCCTGTACAGTGCTGTGTTTTGCTGCCCCGAGGATACTGAACTGAGGTTTGCAGCGGCAGCCCCACAGCTCCCTGGGAAGGTTGGTTCCAGGGAGCTCTGAGAAAAGGGCATCAACAGAATTTTGAGCTTTCCTTTCACTCTCACTGTTCCTCTGACCTCCCATGTGTTCTGATTCCTCTGGGATCTGCAACCTGTTCTGGAAGGGAAGCCTGCTCCCTGGCACAGCGTGGAGGACAAGCAAGAGCTGTGCCCTGCTGTTGTGAGGAGCACCTGCTCCATCATAATCTGGTGTAGGACTCCCATCTCCAGAGTGGCTGGTGAGGGAAGGTTAATGCTGCATGCCTGTGGAAGGAAAAGAGGCTTCATTTATGCGAGCCTGTGGAGCCAGGAAACAGTGCCTCACTGCCTCCATTGTTCTTGGAGGTGTTTATTTTGATGTTCAAGGCACCTTGAAAACAAGACTGTGGAATATCCTTAGGGTCTGCAAAGGTAATGAAAGTTTATTTTTACTGAGCCATGATGACATTGCATGAAATTTTAATCATTAATTCTGTATTATGGGGCTGAAATATCTTTCTCAAGCAGACAAAAGGGATGGCTGATCTGCAGAAGTGTCTGCAGCAAGATGTTTAATAGAGATGAATCTGAGAGGTGGGTTAGGGCTTGCAGGCTGCAGGGTGTCAGACTGTGAAGGAACATCCTGTCTGCCTGATCGCTTGCACGTCACAAGCCTTTCAAATTAACCCACTTATGCCTCTATAGTGCCCAACAATTTGTGACTGAGCTAAAGCATAACTTGTGCTTCATTTGCTTCACTGATGTGGATTAATAAGCGTGGCACAAAAGTTTTAACTGAATTCAGTGTGTGAAAATGCTGTCTGTGGTGTTGTGATAACTCCGCTTGCAGAGACACTAGCTACTGCTAGTTTAACTATTTTCCTTTGATGCCAATCTTTTTCCTCTTCTTCCCCCCTTATTCCACTCTCCTTCTCCCCTCCCTCACTCCTTTTATTTTTTTTGGCACACACCGGGAGTGTTTGTTTTGTCTTCAATTGGCCATCTGGTGCCTATCCATTATCACCTTTTGGGAAAGTGCCTGATTTCCATTGGGCCGGAGTCTGTTTAGTTTGAGCTCTCTGTAGGCTGAATTCCTGGAGCCTGAACTAGCTCAGGAGTTTTGATTGCAGGGAACTGAGGAGCTGAGAACAGTACTGCAACATGCAAGGCAATATAATTACATAGAAATAGGAGAGATTGTTCACTTAAATCCATCTTTGAGACATTTAACCTCTATTGGAGTAAATATATGGTGTTTTTAAATGGATAGATAAAATACAGATGAAAACTAATCTGCGAGGGAAAGAAAACCAGCGAGGCATCAAGCTCAGGATGATTGTGTAACAAATACGAAGCTAACATGCCCCTTTTTGGAAACGCTCATCATGCTTTGATCCACCATTATGTTTATCTTAAAAACATATTGTTTATGTAGCAGATTACGCTGTTGGCTTCTGAGGTCACTGTCATATGGTGAAAAGTCCAGTTTGCTGTGAGTAGAAACATTAGGAAAAATCTTATGGGTCAGCCAGTACAAAGTGGACAGTCAAACTATTGAACACTTTCCCTGAAACAAATAACTAGTTACAGGTCAACACGTGCTTGATGATTCGTGGCAGTTAGAGAAGGTCACCATCTGTTAAAAGGAAAAAAAAAAAAGTCCAAAATTAAATAAATGAGGTTAATCACCTTTTCTCAGAGGAGTCCTGTTTTCCCTCAGAGCATTAGTGATTAAATATTGCAGAAGACTTCACAGTAGGGAGAATCTTAAAGCTGCAGAAAGTAAGCAAGTAGCATGAAACCCAGGTTTTAAGAATACAAGTATAAATAAAATTTAGCATAAAACATAGAAATATCTAACAGGCTCTTAACTATTAGTGGGATTTAGGCAATTGAGGGATGGATTAATTTGTTCAATTTGCGTATCTAACAGATAGACATCTCAAGGCTTCCTTCAGAGTCAGTGAAGTACCATGACTTTTTCCAGGGAAGGTGACTTTTGGACACCTGCTGTCAGGAGGATATGAATTGCACTCAGGTAATTGACTGCAACTCAAGCTTACATCTGTGTTAATGCACATTATTATGGATACTTTATTACTCTTCATTGACTGGAGAAAGAGTCTAAATGTTGATTCTCTATGACTTTAAAGGTTAATAATTAGACATCTAAACAGAAGTTCGATGAATCTGACTAGCCTGAAGATGTACTTCTCTAAATACTCTGTGTCTAGGGACCCTAGAAAAAAGATGAGTAATTTTCAGTGAGTATAGTTCTTTGTAAGATTATAAAACTTTTAACAGAACTGACTTTTCCTTTTCTAAACCTTTACTGATTTCATCTGGTTTCCACTTGTAGCTGCTGGTTTCAGATGAAGTGACCCTGTTTGTTTCTTTCCCCAGAAATTATAATTAACGTGTTCTTTATAGAGACTATTTTTGTGTTATGCATAATAAATAACCATAATCATAACGTCACTGCACATTACCCTCTTGGCTGCATTTGAGAAGGAAAAATTATGAGCATGCTACTTTGAGAAGTTCAACTGCAGCTTTGAATAGTGTTTTCTGCTTTGTTAAGATATTTATCTGCGTGTAGGTAAATTTCTCAAGGAAATTGATTGAATAGAAGTTCCTCAAAGCTTTTGGGAGAATGAAGGACTGCCTGCAGCAGGAGAAGACCAGGTCTGAGACCATCTAAAGAACCTGAAAGTGCACAAGTCCATGGGACCTGATAAAATGCCTCTGTGGGTGCTGAGGGAACTGTCAAACGAAGTTGTCATGGCAGTCTGGTGAAGTTTCCACTAACTGGAAAAGGGTAAACATAACCCCCATTTTTAAAAAAGAAGATAAAGAGGACTTGGGGAACTACAAGCCATTTAGTCTCACCTCTGTGTCTGCCAAGATCATGGAACAGATCCTCCTGGAAACTATCCTAAGGTACATGGAAAATGGGGAGGTGATTGGTGACAACAAATATGGCTTCACTAAGGGCAAGTTGTGCCTCACAAATCTGATGGCCTTATATGACAGGGTTACAGTGTGGGTAGGCAGGGGAAGTGCAACTAACATAATCCACCTGGACTTGTGAAAAGCATTTGACAGCATCCCGCATGATACCCTTGTCTCTAAACTGGAGAAGCATGGATTTGACAGGTGGACAAAGCATTGGCTGGATGATCACTGTCAAAGAGCTGTCGTCAATGGCTCAGTGCCTGAGAGGAGACCAGTGATGAATGGTGTTCCCCACAGGTTGGAATTGGGACCGATGCTGTTCAACATCTTTGTCAATAACATGGACAGTGGGACTGAGTGCGCCCTCAGCAAGTTTGCCAATGACATCAAGCTGTATAGTGCTGTTGACATGCTGGAGGGAAGGGATGCCATCCAGAGGGACCTCAACAGGCTGGAG
>NW_010248212.1:0-14775 GCF_000690775.1 Eurypyga helias | reverse complement strand
AGGTCCTGCACGTGGGCAGGGCAAGGAATGGATAAGCAGCCCTGAGGAGAAGGACTTGGGAGTGTTGGTTGATGAGATGACCTGGCAATATTCACTTGCTGCCCAGACGGCCAACCATATTCTGGGCTGCTTCAAAGGAAACATGATTCTCCCCCTCTACTCCACTTTTGTAAGACCCCACCTGCAATACTGTGTTCAGCTCTGTGGCCCCCAGCAAAAGAAGGATATTGACTAGTTGAAGTGAGTCCAGAAAAGGGCCATGAAGATGATCAGAGGGCAGGAGCACTTCTGATTGGGGCAGGCTGAGAGAGTTGGGGTCGTTCAGCCCAGATATAAGAGAAGAGCATAGATTTAGATTAGATACGAGGAAGAAATTCTTCATGGAGAAGATGGTGAGACACTGGAACAGGTTGCCCAGAGAAGCTGTGGATGCCCCATCCCTGGAAGTGTTCAAGGCCAGGCTGGATGAGGCTTTGAGCAACCTGGTCTAGTAGAGTGTGTCCCTGCCCATGGCAGGGGGTTGGAAATAGATGTTATTTCAGGTCACTTCCAACACAAATGACTGTATGATTTTATGATTCTCTGATGTAGACAGTACTGACTGTCCAAAAACTATTATGTGATTTGAAGGTTGCTCTTCATATAAATATAAACCAGCTAAAATTTTTGTAAAAAATTATCAAAATTGAAAGAGTACCTGATGAGAATTCCACAATGTGTCTTTCCTACATTGGTATAAGAAAAGCTCCAAATCAGAATTTTATGATTGCTTCTTGGAAAAATATACACCTATGTAGGATAGAAACAAGAGTATACAAATAATGTCCGTAGAACTTCCATGTTGAGTTGTGAATTCTGTTCAGAATTTTGGATTCTTAGTTCAGTACCTTCCTGACTAAGCCATTTGTCCCAGTTGCTAATGTTGATATTTTTTCCATAAGTGAAGGAGTATGGCTTAGTCTGTGACCAGCCTCCAGAGCACACTTCCATCTCTCTCTGAAAGATACCGTCTGTTAGTATATTGCCTGAGGAAGGGCCTAAAGGGGTGAGAAGAGTAAGAATCACCACCAAGCTAGCACACTTGAGTGGCTTGTTGCCAGTAACAAAATTGTCTGTGAAAGTCAGTGATTGTTGACCAGTGATCTGGCTGTCTATGGGTAATATCCAAGTTCCCTGCAAATGACTGACGTTTTGAGTGGAAACTGCCCATGTTCCTGTTCAGTTCATTGCTCAGAATTAGTAATGATAATATGATATATATATATAGTAACACTAATGATAGTATGTTCATCACTAAGTATTAGCAAAGTGATACTTCATAATTCTCCTAGCTTGTAGTTTGAATCTCCCCTTGAAAACATGATGTTCTTTCACTCTCTCTTTTTTTTTTAAATTTCTGGGTACAGCTGTTGTGTCGTCTGGTGATTGGTACTGACTGTATTGTTTGAACCATATTAGGCTTCTTTTTTAAAGTAGTAGGACTGAAAGACTTATTTGGGTGATAGTTAGTGTTCCCTTTTGGTTGTTCATAATCACAAACTGTGTGTTCATTATCAGTTGTTGATCCATTAATATGGTCATCTTAGGTGAATCCCTATTCACAGAACATCTGCTTGTGGATTATTTGAGCCAGCTCTTATGGGTACTAGAGTGACATAACCCATTTGACTACTTGGGTATCATGCTGTTGTCCAGGAGCTTCTTGTGAATGTTTTCATTTTTCTCCTAGTAGTAGCCTTCTTCCTTCTACCAATGACTCCCACCACTGCGGTTTTTTTGTTTGTTTGTTTTGTTTTGTTTTTGTGATTTACAGTTCTGAAACAACAGAAAAAACTTCTATGAGAATAAGCATTTCTGCAGGTTCAGCCTTGCAATCTGCAGTTCTCTTGTAGTGCAAAAACTGGACTAAAGTTCATGTCCACTTTAATTTGCCTTGTTTCCTGTATGATTTTCTCAGCTAGCCTGCTGGATTGTAAGCCATAAGGGTTTTAGTTATGCATATGAAACAGCAAACCTACAAAATCCCTCAGACGCCAACTGTACTCTATTATCTCAAATTAGTTCTTTCCAAGTAATAGGCTATGTGAAAAGAAACCCTGAAGCTGCAGTAGATCCAACAGCTACTTTCCTGCCCTGGTTTTAATGATGACTATTATACGTAACTCTTTGACTCACTGTCCATCTGTCCACAAATTCTGTTCCATGCAGTCCTCATTTCTCTGTCTTGACATCTGTATCCTGGTGTCCATAACCCCCTGCTCCCCTGAAATGAACTTACATCACTTCCAGTGCTGTCAGGGAGATTTCACAGTGTCAGTAGCAAGATTTGTTCCAGCAAAATTATTATGAGTTTGTTGAAACTTGTTTTTTCTTCTACCTATGAATATGGTACTCCCACCTGGAGTACTGTGTCTAGCTGTGGAGCCCTCAACACCAGAAGGATATAGAATGAGTACAGAGGAGAGACATGAAGATAATCAGAGGGCTGAAGCACCTCTGCTATGGGGACAGGCTGAGAGAGTTGGGCTTGTTCAGCCTGGAGAAGAGAAGGCTCCGGGGAGACCTTATTGCAGCCCTCCAGTACCTGAAGGGGCTACAAGGAAGCTGGGGGGGACTTTTTACAAGGGTCTGTAGTGACAGGACAAGGGGTAACAGGTTTAAATTGAAAGTGGGGAGCTTTAAATTAGATATCAGGAAGAAGTTCTTCCCACAGAGAGCGGTGAGGCACTGGAACAGGTTGCCCAGAGAAACTGTGGATGCCCCATCCCTGGAAGTGTTCAAGGCCAGGCTGGATGAGGCTTTGAGCATCTAGGGGAGGGTGTCCCTGCCCATGGCAGAGGGGTTGGAACTAGATGATTTTTTAAGGTCCCTCCCAACCCAAACTATTCTATGATTCTATGATAAACTAAGACTATTTTAAGGCATTGCAACTGCTGCTATCACTAGGAACATAATAAATATTCAAAGTAATAGAAACAACTTTGGAATGCATCTCCATTGTGTTGTCCTTAATTTCAGTCACAATGTCTGAATTCATGTGGGGGAATAGATATGTGCTTTCAGCTGTGTGTAGAGAGAAGCCTAAGAAGTAATAGAAAATGATACTTCCTCATAAATCATATCAATTAAAAATTCTTAGTTGTGACGCATGTTGCTGGAACATTTTGTTTAGGAGTCTGTTGCTACAATACCAAGAAACTAATCTGTGGAAATAGCACCCCCCACCCCTGAATACCTTGTCCATATTAATGAAGTCCATTGCTTGGTGACTACAAGAAACCATGCAATGGTTTTGAGGCACACCCTGTTCTTTAGGAACTGACAGATCCTTTGTAAGATTTGGCAGGATTTCAGGTAATTTTTTGTCTCCCCATCACTTCCTGCACCACAAGATTGAAATGTGGTCAAATGTTTGTTTTTTTAATTCCCAGCCCCAGTTCTTTCTCATAGTATTGGAGTCACTTTTATTAGAGTGATGTTAGGCTCTGCTCCAGGAAATGATAACTATTTTGCCCACAAGAAACCTTCAGATGACATGCTTATTTAAGACAGTTTTGTCTGTGTTCCAGAATGCTTGATTCTCTTCAACAACTCAACTTCGTAAATAGGAACATATTTTTTTCCCTCTTTTTATGTCTGTTTATTCAAATTATTGAAATTTGTAGGAGATAACTTCTTGTCACAGGTACTCAGTGTGCCAATGAGGAAAGATGCTCTCCTAGACTTGTTATTTGTGAATACAGAAGGACTAGTGGGGGATATAATGTCAGGTGGTTGTCTTGGCCACAGCAATCATCAAATGGTTGAGTTTAATATTTTCAGTGTAATGAGAAAAAAGGACAGCAAAGTTGCTATCCTAGACTTCAGGAGAGCAAACCTTAAGGTATTCAGGGAGCTATTTAGCAGAGTACCCTGGGAATTTGCTTTTGAAAGCTTAGGAGTCCACAAGTGCTGGTCAGATTTTAAGAACCACCTTTGTGAAGTGCAGGAAGAAGTCACTCCCACTGTGTTGTAAGTCAAGCAAGCCGGGCAGAAGACCAACCTGGCTGAACAGGGAACTTCTTGTGGAGCTCAAGAGGAAAGGGAAATCATATGATATCTGGGAGTGAGGTCAGGTTTCACAGGAAGATTACAGAGCTGTGGTTTGCATATACAGGGAGATGACAGGAAATGTCAAGGTTCAGTTAGAATTGAAAGGTTCCAATGGTGTTTCAGGTAACAGGAATGGCTTTTTAAAGTATGTCAATAGCAAGGGGAGGCCTAAAGAAAACATTCGACAGATACTTGTTGAAGATGGTCAGCTGACTAGTAGGAATGAAGAAATAACAGAAGCATTCAATATGGTTATTACCTCAGTCTTTAATACTGCTGATAGACCTTGGGCTTCCCAGTCCCTTGGGACAGAAGACCATAAGTGTGGGAATAGTGACTTTCCATTTGTAGACACTGAAATTGTAAGGGACTTTTGAATAGAAGTCCATTGGGCATGATGAGATTCTTCTGAGAATACTGAAAGAGCTAAGGGATGTTAAGGCAGGACCCCTCTCAGTCATCAAAGTTCTTGGGAGTCTGGGGAGGTCCCTTCTGACTGGAAGTTAGCCAGTGTTATTCCAACCTACAAAAAGAAGTTGAGGGAAGACCCAGGAAACTACAGACTTGTTAGTCTAACCTCAGTTCATGGAAGAATTTAAATGCCTTTCAACAGTACCAAGGTTGAAAGGCATTTAAAGAACAATGCAGTCATCAGGAGCAGTCAACATGTCCAGTTTCAGTGATTTGATGGAACAGGTTGCCCAGAGAAGCTGTGGATGTCCCATCCCCGGAGGTGTTCAAGGCCAGGCTGGATGAGGCTTTGAGCAACCTGGTCTAGTGGAAGGTGACCCTGCCCATGGCAGGGGGGTTGGAACTGGATGGTCTGTAAGGTCCCTTCCAACCCAAACCATTCTGTGATTCTGTGATTCTATGATATCCTTCCATGATAAGGTCACCTGACTGGTGGATGAAGGGAAGGTGGTGGATGTAGGTTTTAGGAATTTTAGTAAGGATTTTGATACTGTCCCTCACAGCATCCTTCTGGACAAGTTGTACAACTGTGGGGTGCACTGTGAGCTGGCAGAAGGGAAGAGCTCTAAGGGTTGTAGTGAATGGGGCTATATCTGGCTGGTGACTGGTCACAAGAAGTGTTTCTCATGGCTCAATTCTAGGACACATTCTGTTCAATATATTTGTCAGTGATCTAAATGCAGGATTCTGTTGAGTTTCTTGAGGGCCAAGAAGCCCTGAAGAGGGATCTAGATAGATTGGAGCACTGGGCTATGATTAATGGCATGAAATTTAGCAAGCCAAAATGGTGGGTTTTGGCACTAGGATAGAGTAATGCTGGGCACAAGTATAAATTGGGAGAGGGGTGTCTGGAGATCAGCCCTGCAGAAAGGGATCTGGGGATGCTGCCATCAGAGTGCTCTGGCAGCCAAGAGGGCAAACTGCATCCTGGGGTGCATCAAGCACAGTGTGACCAGCCAGGCAAGAGAGGTGGTTATCCTGCTGGATTCAAAGTTGGTGCGGCCTCACTCAAGTGTTGTGTGCAGCTCTGGGCCCTGGCACTTAAGAAGGATGTGAAGGTCCTTGAATGTGTCCAGAGGAGGACAGCACAACTGGTGACAGGGCTGGAAGGCAGGTCCTGTGAGGAGCATCTGAGGGCTCTGGCCTTGTCTGGTTTGGAGAGAAGGAGTCTGAGGGGGAACCTCATTGCCCTCTGCAGCTTCCTGGGGAGGGGATCTGGAGAGGGAGGTTCTGTGCTTTTCTCCCTGGTATCCAGTGACAGGATGGGTGGGAATAGTTCAAAGCTGTGGCAGGGGAGCTTTAGACTGGACATTAGGAAGCATTTCCTTACTGAGAGGTTAGTGCAACACTGGAATAGACTTCTTACAGATGTGTTCAATGCCCCAGGCCTGTCAGTGTTTAAGAGGTATTTAGACAATTGACCTAACAACATGCTTTAACCATCGGTCAGCCCTGAATTGGTCAGGCAGTTGGACTACATGATTGTGTAGATACCTTCCAATTGAAATAGTGTATTTTATTCTACTGTATTCTAAATTACTGTGAGATTTTGATTGTAGGAATACAGAAGTTGCAGTATTTCAGACCCTTTTCCAGCAGTCATTATGTTGGTTTTTATGAGGAAGTTGTGCTGAAGACCAGTTCAGGTTTGTGAATCAGGAGTAATTCCACCGAGTCAATGATTTTACCTTTGTTCTACTGATTTCTGGAGAAGGAGAAATCAGTCTTAAATATTGACTACAGAAGGCATTTTAACAACATGTAAGACATTCTCACAAGCAGATTTAAGTTAGACACAGCACCTGCTGGAAGAAGACAAGCAGAAATAACCAATACAGAACCCAAGTGCAATTTCTGTATCACAGCTACTGTTTCTGCAATACCAATAGCCTGATCCTGTTTTGTATCCATCTAGCAAAAAACAGATTATCCATGAGAAGTCACAGAAAACATTAGAAAAGATAACAGGAATTACAGATAGTACAGGTGGCATGCTACTATCCCTTCGCAACATAAAAGTTGTCCTGTATCTTCAGTAATTCCCCCATTGTAAGAGAAATTTTCTGTTATTTGGACCATATCAAGCCTTTTTCCACAGAGGAATCACGGTTATCTGTTGGCAGTGGCTAGATTTTGGTAGCTTAATGGGTTCATACATACTTACAGGTTTAGTGCAATGTCTAGGAATCATTCATGGAATCATCAAATCATAAAATAATTTAGGTTGGAAAAGATTTTTAAGGTCATCAAGTCCAACCATTAACCTAACACCACTAATACCATCACTAAACCATTTCCTTCAGTATCTCATCCACACTATCTTACATACTTCCAGGAATGGTGACTCAACCACTTCCGTGGGCATCTCATTCCAATACCTGACAACCCTTCTGGTGAAGAAATTTTTTCCTAATACCCAATCAAAACCTTTTCCTCTCATCCTATGACTTGTTACTTGGGATAAGAGACTGACACCCACCTCCCAACAACCTTCTTTCAGATAGTTGTAGAGAGTGATAAGGTCCCCCCTAAGCCCCTTCGCAAGGGTAAACAACCCCAGCTCCCTCAGCCGCTCCTCATAGGACTTGTGCTCCAGGCCCTTCTCCGGCTCTGTTGCCCTTCTCTGGATATGCTGCAACACCTCAATGTTTTTCTTGAAGTGAGGGGCCCAAAACTGAACACAGGATTCAAGGTGCAGCCTCATCAGTGCCAAGTACAGGGTCACTATCACTCCCTTAGTCCTGCTGACCACACTGTTCCTGATACAGACCAGGATGCCATTGAACTGCTTGGCCACCTCGGCACACTGCTGGCTCATAACCAGACAGCTGTCAACCCAATCCCACATGTCCTTTTCCACTGGGCAGCTTTCCAGCCACTCATCCCCAAGCCTGTAGCATTGCAGGGGTTGTTGTGACCCAAGTGCAGGACGCAGCACTTGGTCTTGTATGAACCTCATAGAGTTGGGCTGTATGAGCAGCTTTCCAGTACCTGAAGGAGCCTACAAGAATGCTGGAAGGCGACTTTTTACAGGGGTCTGTAGTGACAGGACAAGAGGATATGGTTTTAAACTGAAAAAGGGTAGATTTACACTGGATGTAAGGAAGAAATTCTTCATGGAGAGGGTGGTGAGGCACTGGAACAGGTTGCCCAGAGAAGCTGTGAATGGCCCCTGCCTGGAAATACTCAAGGCCAGGCTGGAAGAGGCTTTGAGTAACCTGGTTTAGTGAAAGTGTTCCTGCCCATGGCAGAGGGTTTGGAACTAGATGATCTGGAAGGTCCCTTCTAGCCTAAACCATTCTATGATTCTATAAAAGACACTTTAATAAGTTAAAAACAAAAGCCATGTGCACAAGCAAAGCAAAACAAGGAATTCATTCACTGCTTCCCATTGGTAGGCAGGTGTTCATCCATCTCCAGGAAAGCATGGCCTCATCACACGTAAGTTACATGGGAAGTAACATCACTTCGAATGTCCCTCCTCTTCCCTCTTCTTCCCCCAGCTTTATATCCTGAGCATGATGTCTTATGGTGTGGAATATGTCTTTGGTCAGTTAGGGCCAGCTTTCCCGGCTGTGTCCCCTTCCAAGTTCTTGTGCACCCCCAGCCTAGTTGCTGGTGGGGTAGAGTGAGGAGCAGGAAAGTCCTTGTCTCTGTGTAAGGACTGCTCAGCAGTAATGAAAACATGCCTGTATTACAAACATTGTTTTCAACACAAATCAAAACATAGTCGCATACTAGCTACTGAGAAGAAAATAAACTGTTTTGCAGCTGAAATCAGGACACACCTGTATCACAGCCAATGGGCTGTAACTAAGCTACACCACACCCTAGCTGACCCTCAGCAATTCAAGACGAAGTATAGTGCAAACTCTTCAAATATCTTTTTAATAGATTCCTCAGTTTCTTTGCAATTTCAGTTCACACTCCAAACATTTTCCTAAACCTCTTGTCATGCCCTGAACATGGAAACAGTGTTTATGTTACAGAAATGAAGGAACATATAGAGGTTTCAATTTATTAATGATTAGTAATTCTCTTTCAGGCTCACTCTCTGATTTCTTGCTCTTTCAAACGTTTTTTCAACAGAATGCTAGTTTAAATCACGCAATTTTAAAACAAATAGATAATTAGCTAAATGCACAACCACTTGGGAGTACATCTGTTTTTTCATGTATATTATCCATAATATTTTATCAGAGGTTGAATTTTCTCTTATGTAATGGAAAAGCTTTGCAGTATCATTGAGAATGATTAGAAGCAGCAGCAGGTTAGTAAGCAGCTAGAGCTTTCACAGAAACTGCTGTAGTATCCTGTCTTACTTGATTAAATATAAAGTGAAATGTGCTTGACTGGAGTATATATGCTTTGACTATAGTGCTTGAACCACATTGCAAAGGCAGAATTGAAACCATACGTTAATGGAATGCGGATATTGATGACAGGAAGGATGTTCTCATAAACAAAGCAGTGGAAGCCATATCTCCCTCTTCCTTCTGCTTGTTTCCATCTGCTGGCCAAGTACATCCCATGACTCAGTTTGTATTACTTTCTTGAAATAAGCCTAAGAGTACAGTGGACTGCAAGAAAGATAACTGCTTAAGCACAGCAGCAGCAGGAGTGGTTGTGAAATCATTAGCACAGACATGAATTTGAAGAAAACAGGTCTCCCATGTGTAAGTGTAACCCTCTATTGTCAAGGTAAAAAAATATTTTTCTGCTGTGACATACAGTTACTGGCAACAAGAACACGAGAAAAGCCCAGAAAGTCAACCGTATCCTGGGCTGTATCCAGAGAAGCGTGGCCAGCAGGTCGAGGGAGGGGATTCTGCCCCTCTACTCTGCTCTGGTGAGACCCCACCTGGAGTGCTGCGTCCATCTGTGGAGCCCTCAACACCAGACCAGAAGGATATAGAGCAGTTGGAGCTAGTCCAGAGGAGGCCACAAAGATGCTCAGAGGACTGGAGCACCTCTGCTATGGGGACAGGCTGAGAGAGTTGGGCTTGTTCAGCCTGGAGAAGAAAAGGCTCCGGGGAGACCTTACAGCACCTTCCAGTACCTGAAGGGGCTACAAGGAAGCTGGGAGGGGACTATTTACAAGGGCCTGTAGTGACAGGACAAGGGGTAACGAGGTTAAATTGAAAGCGGGGAGATTTAGATTAGATATCAGGAAGAAGTTCTTCCTGGAGAGGGTGGTGAGGCACTGGAACAGGTTGCCCAGAGAAGCTGTGGATGCCCCATCCCTGGAAGTGTTCAAGGCCAGGCTGGATGAGGGTTTGAGCAACCTGGTCTAGTGGAAGGGGTCCCTGCCCATGGCAGGGGGTTGGAACTAGATGATCTTTGAGGTCCCTTCCAACCCAAACCGTTCTATAATTCTGTGATTCTATGATGCACAGTCAAGCAGTTAATCTATGTTCATGTAAGTGGAGGAATAGCTGTGTAAGGTATATTTGATTGGTTCAAGGCAAGTCTCACCTGGAACTAAGAAAATGGTGCTGTGAGATGAACTCAGAAAAAAAAGTTGTAGTCCTGATAGTACAACGAGATGCTTTGGCAAAATGTACTTACCTCCTCATAATATACACGATGAAACTGACATCTTGTGGTGGTTTAGACTTATCTGGCAATTAAGTAACACTCAGTCACTCACCTCAGGATCAGAGGAAAAAAAAAGAAAAAGCAGCATATTATAAATAAAACTTATAGTGATATGAGCAATGCTACTACTAATAAGTAATTAAAACAATAGAAATTATAACATGTGATACAGTATCTTACCACCCGTGGACCAACAGCCAGATGCCAAAACAGCAAGCAAAATCTGAACGAGGAGAAAAGAAAACCCTGAGCCCGAAAACGGGGAGAATACCCATTCAAGCCTGAGAGCCCAAGAGCAGGGAGAAAAAAATAAACCAACCAAACCCTCAACCCACTAACAAAAGAACCTGCTTCTCTGCTAAGAGTTGTGCCAAGAGCTAACAAAAGCTGCTAAACAACCCAGCTATCAACTAGCCCAAAAACCTTAATGATCCTCCCACCCCCTGGGCCACTTTCACACCTTCCAAACTGCACATACACCCAGCCTGACCTCTGAGCCTGATGTATCATGGGATAAACCAAAATCCCTTGGTCACTGTGGGCTGTCCAGCTCTGTGTAGGAGAGCAGCTCATTCCTGCCTGAAACCAACACACATCTATTTTGCTGCAAATATGCCATTCAAGCAGTGGAATTATTTTGCATCAAACTTTTTATTCATTAGGAAAGGCTGAAGAGTAAATACATTAAACATTATGTAACATTCTTCACCATTTTAGAAAACTTCCATGAAAGATTTTTCACCTCTGCAGCCCAGAACTATTGGTTGTGTCTCCTGTAAAAATGATAGTGTTTCAGACTCTTGTGGAAGAAGCCTTTTGAGGAGCATTTGCATAAAGTAATAATATGAAATATCACTTTTCATGTTAAAGCAGAGGCAATCAATGACATTTTCCCTTTACAGAGAAGTCTTATCTGTAATTTCTTCGTGGGTGGGTCTAGACCTTGGAGACACATAATGGTTGGGCAGTGATGTGAGTTAGTGTACATCTCTTTGCTTGCTTAGTGAACCTGTTAATAATAAGTCTATTCTTAGTGAAGGAGGGGACTGAGGGGGCTGCAGGGAAGATTGTTGTACAGCTTAAAACACTGAGATCTTTCCCTGGAGAGCCATCCCTACTTCTATTGCAGTGTTTATCTGTATAAAAGTGCTGACTAATCTGAGCATTAGTCAGACTTCCCACTCAGGGATGATACGCTTGGATTCTTCAGTACCCAACTTAGCACCAGTCAGTCTTGGCATTTCTATCTGCAGCTGTAGTCAAAGAAAAATATATGACTAACTATTCTGAAAAACAGGTGTGAGTCTTAGATTCAGTTGTTCCAATTCAGTAGACATGTCTGACTTTCACAGCTGGTGTATTCTATTTATGAATCTCTTGGGCATGGGATGTCATAAAATAACATAAAAAATAAAAGCAGAATATAAACACTTCTCTAAAAAGATGATGACAAAGTAGTAGATGTTTCTAAGGAACGACTTAAAATATTTAAAGGACATATTTATAAATATGTTCTGACTAATGCATAAACAGTGTGCCTTTTAGAATAGTTTAACAAAATCTACCTGTGAGACATTTTTATTCGATTTTTCTTTTGTTTTAACACAAGTGAATTCTGCTTTGTCCAGGCCATTCTACATTCTCTCCAGGTACTTCTTAACAGAATTAGATTTTTTTTTAATGTGAAAAAACAGATAGGTCCCATGAGAATATTTGCAGGGGGGGGAAAAAAAAAAAAGAGATGGATGAAGTCTTCTATAATTAATGAGCAAAGATTTTTGTGGAAAAAAATGACATACTAGTTACATATGGCAGGATGGGGGCATGTTTTAGGTAACTCTTTAAAGAGAAGAGTAATTTTGCCAAGAAATGCAACACATCAAGTGAAATAACATTAACAATGTGCTGGATTAGGCTAGAACCTCCCCAGATTCATCCTTTGTATCATGTCCATTTCACCTGCTTTCATATGCTGCCTGTTCTGCATTCAGTAAACTGAAGAAATTCCTAAAGGTAGAATTTTTATTCTCTTCTGTGAAAGTAAGCAAAATAAGTAGTTATGTTGAATCACAGTCTCAACAGTTACCCAGATAGATGGAAGTATTGCCCAGAAATAAATGTTGCATTACGACAAAAAAAGTCATTCTACGCACATCTTTCAATCTATGAACAAACATAACCGCTCAGTGCTACCATGTCAAGCAAAAACTACATGAAATAACTCAAGAAATTCCTTCACTGAAAATAGCTGAGATTCCTGGCTAGGTGCTTCACATGGAAGGGAGCAGATGATGTGTCACTTGTGTCTCCTTGCTCCACTCTCCCTCCCCCTCCCCCTCAAAAACAAACAAAAAAAAAACCCCAAACAAGCAAACAAACAAACAAAAAAACACCCCAAAGATAAATAATTAGGTACTGAAAACCCCATGTAATTCAGCTATGGCAAGGCAGCTTGCAAACAGCAAACTGGTGGAGTTTGCTTGCACAGGGGAACTTAAATCTAGTTATTTTGCAGAATTAACAGTAGATCCTCTTGTAATGTTTTCAGTTCATCCGCAGAGTACAAACAAATTTCAGCCGATTTGTAAACATGAATGCAGAAGATCCAGCTGTGGGAGGAAATGACTAATAAGGAATGCATGATAACTTGACTTACTGTTGACTTCTCGAGTGACCAGTTCAAATAGCCAGAGGATGTGTTAACTAAACCAACAACCAGATTCCAGTGGGTGGAGGTTATGACAATATTTGTCTTTCCAATCCCATGCCTGCCGACATAGACACAGGGCATATTTCTGCTGTTTCTGAAGACTCTCTGACACATGGAGCAGCCTCAAAATTTGCATAGCTCATTTTGTCTTTGGGTTGTAAGAAGATACAGAGTAAGAGCAAGGGTGAGAAAGTGACCTGAACAAGAGATTAGTAAATAGATCTAAACAAATGCTACTTTTACCAACTTAATTTTGATTTTAAATAGGTTGTACCTTTTGGCACTTGCCTAGTACGTTAGAAAGACAGGGCTTTATTTGTACTAGTAGCCATTAAGTCAAGATGCAAAGCATTAACAGGAAGTATTATGATCCTTCTATGAGTTTTCCAGAAAGATTACCTCTCTCTTACTGGACTAGTGTAAAGGAGCCTAATTTGCAGGGTTTTAACTCTAAGAGATTCTAAGAAGATCATACTGGTTGCAGATTTCTTTTTTTATGGGAGAAGGCAGAGGAATAACTTTAGAGATTTGTATTTTAGTCACTTCAGTCCTCTCTTGTTTTAGAAGGCTAATAAAAAAGATGCCCTGTCATCATGACATGCCAGCATGCTATTGATATATAGCCACCGTTTCATCTCCTTGCAGAAAAATTACCTTTACATCCTTTCACTATAATGGCAAACAAGGAACATAGCCCTTAGCTTTGTAGTGTCAAAATGTATCATATGACTGAATTTTATCCTCAGAAGAATTATACGAAATTTAGAGGCATTGCTTTTTTTTTTTTTTGTGAAAATTGTGTCAAAGAGTGCTGTTAGAGAGTTGCTTTTGGTTATGTAAAAAGTCTAAATTAGAAACTGTGTTCAGATCTCCCAAGTGCAAGAATGCAAGGAAATAGTCCTTCCTATTGTGTGAAGTTAAGGACTAGTCCTCTTAAATTCCTTATGAAGTAGGGTAATTTGTTTCTGCTTCAATCACATAGCTTTGAAACCTAGCATTTCACTTATAAAATCATAACCAGATTTCTTTTGTCTTGGACATTTTGTTTCTTGTTCTGGTTACTATTTTTTCTTTAAGAAAAGCATTTAGAATACAGGACAGTTACATGGATGCCTAGAATTCTAGCAGATCCCTGAATCTTAATTTCAATAGGACACCTTCAGTTGTGTTAGCAAGAATTCGAGCCACTTCAGAGGAGTTATTTATAAAATTATAGCTACTGTTCCACCTGGATTCTGTTTCATTACCTCAGACACAATTGATGCAGCAACCAGATATACATTATTTCAGACACTAAACCCCAGAAAATTCTGCCTCACTAAAATATAAGATTGTCATAAAGATAATAAAATGCATAAAATGCCTTCTGAGGTTCTATGTCTTCTGCTGCATAAGGAAGTTAAAAATGCTAAAGTAAACTTAATTGTTAAAGAAAAAACAAGGTTTCCACATGTCCCTTTGACTCCCCTACACGGGTCCATGCCTGAGGAAGTGACCACCAACACTGCAAAGCTAAAAGTTACCTTGTGATTTGGACATAATCTGGAAATTCCTTAGTACAAGATTATGGCACATGGAAAATGAGGAAGTGATTGGTGACAGTCAACATGGCTTCACCAAGGGCAGATCCTGCCTGATGAAGAGAATGGCCAGCAGGTCGAGGGAAGTCACTCTTCCCCTCTACTCTGCGCTGGTCAGGTCTCACCTGGAGTACTGTGTCCAGATGGACACTTGGTGGATAGTTGGTGGATAAAGAACAGATGGACACTTGGTGGATAAAGAACTGGCTGGATGGTCGCACTCAAAGAATTGTGGTCAATTGTTTGATGTCCAATTGGAGACCAGTGACAAGCAGCGTTCTTCAGGGATCGGTATTGGAACTGGAGCTGTTCAACATCTTTGTC
>NW_010248211.1:0-315 GCF_000690775.1 Eurypyga helias | reverse complement strand
CACGACAAGTTGCAGAGACTGCTGAAGGCCAAGGTGAATCCAGCCAGTTTGCAGAGGTAAAGGCCATCCAGCTGGCTTTGGACGTTGCTAAACGGGAGAAATGGCCAGTGATTTACCTCTACACTGACTCGTGGATGGTGGCAAATGCACTGTGGGGGTGGCTACAGCAGTGGAAACAGAACAGCTGGCAGTGCCAAGGCAAACCCATCTGGGCTGCCGCTCTACGGCAGGACATTCCTTCCCGTCGAGAAAATGACAATAAAATAGAAAAAAACTGATGAAAGAAGGAAAGTGAAATGATCCAGCTGCTCACCA
>NW_010248210.1:23144-56098 GCF_000690775.1 Eurypyga helias | reverse complement strand
GAGTATGGAGTAGCGAGCTCCAGGGGTGTCTTCCAAACTAAATTTTTCTATGATCTGAATTTTCTGAGGAAGACAACAAAATCTGCACGTGGTACTGAATCAGCTTACCCTACTTGGAAACAGAGAGGACTGCACGAGAAAGGCAACATTCTGTGTTGATGAATGCAAAATAATACAGTGTGGAAAGGTTATTCATACATTAGGAAGGAATCTAATTTAAGAATAGTATTTCAAGGAAGACAGTTGGATTAGTATAGACAGCTCTAAGAAAATGGTCTTTTTACCTTTTTCCTAACTGTAGCTGCTAGGAATATGTACAAGCTGCATAAGAATGGCATCATAATGCACAGTATTGCACTGCAGTATTGTAATGCCTTCCAATAAAACCATTTGACAGCCACATCAGCTTGGAACTTTGATCATTTTATCCCAGAGATATTCTGGAAGAAGATGGCAAATGCCTGCCTAAGCAGAAAAGCTGGTTCACATATTAGGAATTCGCAATAGGTTACATGTTCCACATGAACATTACAGGTGGATGTGCACAGTTCACATTAAGGGAAGCAGTTTCTTCCACTTTCAAGTCCACTAACCAACCTCATACGAAGGTTTTCTTACTTGGCATCGTGGTTCAACCCTGGCTAGCAATAAAGGACCTCGCAGACACCTGCTCACTTCCCTGCCTCCTCCAGTGGAGGAGGAGAATCGGAGGAAAAGCCAAGGAAGCTCATGGGTTGAGATAAGAACAATTTCATAATTTAATATAAATTAATATTATAGTGATACTAATAATACTACAAATAACAAGTAATGCGAATAATAGAATATAAAATGAATTACACAATTGCTCATCACCCACCGACCAATACCCTGCCAGGTCCTGAGCATTGAGAGTCAGAGCCAGAGAGCCTGAGCCCAAGAACAATTGCCCCAGAGTCTGAGCGAGCCCCACGAGTGACAGCACGACTTGGAAAGCCAACTGACCCACCAACGCACCAAAGAACAAAACAAACAATGAACAAACAAACAAGCTAACAAGCAAATCAGCTATGCCCCCACCCCGGCTAATGTACTGAGCACAATATTCCGTGGAATGCAGTATCGCTTCGGTCAGTGTGGGTCAGCTGTCTGAACTGTCCCTCCCCCAGATTGCTTGTAGCAGGAAAGTTGGGAACACAGGGGCAGTACCAGAAGCTGGAAAAGCCCTTGGATTGGTGCAAGCACTCCCCAGCACCAACCAAAACACACCCGTGTTATCCGCGCTCTTCTCAGGGCAAACCCAAAACACGGTCTCATACCAGCTACGGGGCAGAAAGTTCACCCTGCCCTGACTAAAAGCAGCACACTTGGTGATAATAGTAGCCAAACAGGAAACCAGCACAAAGACATCTGCTTATCCACTGAGTACGTTATTTGTGGGAGTAGACAAGACTTTAGAGATTGTAAAGACATCAGAGAGGGAACCTAAGAAAAAACATTACATGAGCAAAGACCGACTAGACCAGGCGTGTAACTTTCAGAAGAAAGGAGCAAGAAAAGACAGGAAAGGTAAGTTAGAGCAGGCATGATAAAGGATCATAAAATAATGAATGATTTAGCTAGACAAAAGTTTCTAGTTCTCTAGTACAAGGACAAGGAGACTGGCAATACAGACAAAGAAAATGCAGAAGTATGAAAAGAAACTATTTTTCATGGGCAATTTAATCATGGAACTTTTTAACCCAGCCAGTCAATGAAGCAGAATGTGAAGAGCTATTAATGTGGGTGTTAAAGCTGTCTGGATGATTTTGAAGAAGGGAGAGCAGTGAAGATGTTTCAGGATTAAGCTAATTACTAGTGATCTGAGAAATCAGGAAGTGAGCTAAGTAGATAAAGTGAAAGTTAAGAGATGATCTCCTGTCATCTGTCTTTGAAATTCTTATATTTACCTCTAGAAAGAGCAGAAAGATGTGGGGTTTTAACAGAGCTGATGCTTGAATACCGCTCAATATGAGGTAGCTTTTCACAGAAAAAGATGTAGGCACTTTGTCCGTTAAAGTAGAAAGCGCAGTCACTTTCTATATTGAAGAGAATATTCAAGGCAAATATTGCTTTAGCACAAAACCAATCCAACTCTCTGAAGTCAAGAGAGACATGAGTTATAGCAGCTTTAAGTAAGGGAGCTCAGATCAATAAAATAGGTATAACTTCAAGAACAAAAGATAAAGATATTATAAGCAGGAAATTTACAAAGATATGGTCTTCTGCCATTCCCACAGTAAAATAGAATAAAATAGACTATTTCAGTTGGAAGGGACCTCTAATAATAATCTAATCCAGCTGCCTGACCAACTCAAGGCTGACCAGAAGTTAAAGTGTGTTGTTAAGGGCATTCTCCAAATGCCTCTTCAACACTGACAAGCTTGGGGCATCAACCACCTCTCTGGGCAGCCCGTTACAGCGTTTGACCACCCTCTCGGTAAAGAAATGCTTCCTCATGTCCAGTTCCGACCTCCCCCTGACACAATTTTGAGCCATTCCCATGTGTTCTACCACTGGATCTCAGGGAGGAGGATCAGCACCTCCTTCTCTGCCTTCTCAGGAACCTGTAGAGAGCAATGAGGTCACCCCTCAGCCTCTTTTTCTGCAAACCAGCCAAGCCCAAAGTCTGAGGAGCAGCTCCTTACAGGACAGTCCTTCCAGCCTTCTCACCAGCTCTGTTGACCTCCTCCACATGGATTCAGGGACCTTCGTATCCTTCTTAATTTGTGGGCCCCAGAACTGAGCACAGCACTCAAGATGAGGCCGCGCCAAGGCTGAATGCAGCGGGATCATCAGCTCTTCTCACCAGCTGGTTGTGCCGTGTGTGATGCAGCCCAGGATGCGGTTTGCCCTCCTGGCTGCCAGGGCCCACTGCTGGCTCCTATTGAGCCTGCTGTCAACCATCCCTTTCTGCAGGGCTGCTCTCCAGCCACTCCTCTCCCAGTTTATACTTGTGTCCAACATCCAGCCTTGGGACTTGTTAAATTTCATCCCATTAATCATAGCCCAATGCTCCAATCTATCCAGATCCCTGTGCAAGGCATCTTGTCCTTCAAGAGTCAACAGCACCTCCCAGTTTGGTATCATCAGCAAATTTGCTCATGGTGTAAATTTGGTCCTGCATCCAGGTCGTTGATAAATATATTGAACAGAACCAATCCTAGAACTGATTCCGGCGGAACACCGCTGATGACCAGTTGCCAGCCAGCTGTAGCCCCATTCACTACAACCTTTTGAGCTTGGCCATTCAGCCAATTCTTCACCCAGCTCACCTTGAACCTGCTCATTCCACGTTGGAACAACTTACAGAATCACTGAATCTTTTAGGTTGGAAAAGACCTTTAAGGTCATCGAGTTCAACCATTAACCTAACACTGCCAAGTCCACCACTAAACCATGTCCTTCACACCTCACCTACATGTTTTAAATACCTCCAGGGATGGTGACTGAACTACCTGCCTGCACAGCCCTTTCCAATGCCTGATAACCCTTTCAGTAAAGAAATTTTTTCTAATATCCAATCTAATCCTCCTCTGGTGCAGCTCGGGGCCATTTCCTCTTGTCCTGTCACTTGTATGTATTACATCCTCTGAACCCAGCACACTCTGTCATGGGATACCTCTATGTTTGCAACCTTTACATTATGCTGAGTCAAGGCAAAAACCCTACCTCGGGGGTCCTCTTACTTGCCAAGGGACTCATATTCAGTCATTTTTCAGTCATATCCCCAGCTTGCCTAGTAATAGGTTTTTATTCCCTTTCTGTTTCTTTCTGTACTGCTGGAAATCACACGTCATGACACAATTTTCAAACATCATACAAGGTTGTGGTTTTGAGGAAGATAGAAGATGATAAATTAATAGAGCAACTTTTGCACAAAGAGCGTAAGAAAGGTTCTTAGCTTACCTGCATCCTTGTTCCAAACAGCAAGGACTCGGAAAATAAAGGCACTAAAGGTAGCTGCAAAGAAACCTCTCCAATAATTGCTCACAGCGAAGTACGTAGAAGTGACCTCAATGCTGAAAAGGACCCCTAGAAAGAGTTAGAAGGGGAGCAAAGTTAAAATCAGAAGTGTAATGTTAGAAGTACGAGAGAGGCTTCTAAATAGTCTTCTAGAGCAGTGGTCTCCAAACTTCTTGGATCACACCCCCCTATCAATAAAAAATTTTGAGCACTTACCTCCCAAGATATGTGTATTTATTTAAAAATTTTATGTACTACTTCACTAATATATGATGTACAATATAAAATACGGAGAAAAAAAAAAGAGGATGAGATAAAGATGAAATAAACAGAATTATAAAAATAATTTGTTTTATTTCTTAATGGAACAAAAAGAATTTTGGTCTCACTAAAATTACTGATATTCTTAATTTTTTAAAATCCTGGTTTAAAACTTGCTGATACAGAAATTCAAAGGTCTGGTTCTACACTCAGTTTATTTCAATACTTGCTCTTAATGGCTATCATAGCTACTAAAGATATCTCACAAAGATACATCGATCCAAATGCAAGAAGTGCATCTTTAGCTGTGCTTACTAAATCACGATACTGTATTTTCAATCCCATCCACCACTTATGCAAAGGTTTTTTGTTGAAATTTGGAGAGTAAGCTTCCATCTTCCCTGATCTCAATCAGTTGGTTTTGCAAACTAATCAGATGGTGTTGATTTTTTTAGATCTTTAACAAATGAGTTCAAAACCCATTGAAACTCTTAAGCTGGAAGATTTTTAAACAGCTTAGAAAGTTCTGTTTCCAAGTTTTTTAAGTGCACACATCAAAGTGTTTCTGTAGGTGACAAACTTGCATTGTATTTGGTAACAAATTCACAAAATCTCCACAAGTTTTGAAAAGCAGTTACTTTCTCACGCCCTGTTAGAACATCACTTTCACCGTGAAGGGATACATCAATCACGTTTCTTTTTTCAAAAATAACGGATAGGTGGCATGCTACTGACAGGCGCTTGGCATCATAGGAAACATTGGCAAACTTAGAACACTTGGTTTTTGTAAAAGAATTACATGGAACTGGTCTTTAAATTCAACAACTCTTAAAAGCCCATTGCCATGAGATAACCAGCCAATGTCTGCACGGTACTAAGGATTTTCATCGTCGTTCCCCACCTCATTACAAAGTATTGTAAAGATACTGTTTAAAGGCCTTGTTTTTATGAAATTAACCGCATTGATGACATCCTGTAGGACTTCGTTCACATCTGGCTCCCGTTTCTATGCCGCGATAGCTTGCCGATGAACAGCACGGTGCAGGGATTTGAGGTGTGGGGCTGTCCATGTAACCTTACCTCACAGCCCTTTTCTTAGGCTGCTCAAAGCAGCTGCTCCGCTGGTGTTACACTTCCACAGCTTTTCCACAAAACGTTTTTATTAAAGGAGTAATTTACTGTTGAGAGCGCTGCTTGTCTGGTAGATCTTTCCTTTAGTGGCTCACAGGAAGTGGCTCTTCATGTATTCCACTATCAAACCAGAATCTGGCAAATACCATCATCTGAGACAGGGTAGAAACACGTAGTTTCATAGCAAGACTCTCACACTGTGTTAATTTGTACCGATACTTGTTTCTTCAGATCTCCAGCAATATTGTCTATGTGTCTTCCAACAGTGTTTGCTGGCCAAGTTTGCTTTCTGCGTATTATTTCAGCCATTCTTGCCGTGGTAGGAAGAACAAGTATTTCCCCAATAGTATGTGGCTTTTTTGTCTTTTGCTATTAAGTAAGAAACCTCAAAGGAGGCGTCTACACATTTATCATTTGCCCAGAGATATTGTGGATGCCCCATCCCTGGATGTCTTCAAGGCCAGGCTGGATGAGGCTTGGAGCAACCTGGTCTAGTGGAAGGTGTCCCTGCCCATGGCAGGGGGGTTGGAACTGGATGGTCTTTAAGGTGCCTTCCAACCCAAACCGTTCTGTGATTCTGTGATCATTAAGTTCAGTGAAATTTTGTAAAGTACTGCATATCACATAGCTTGAAACATCACTTCATGTTCTGGGTGCTTAGCTGTTAAATGTCTTCCTGCTTCTGATGGCTTCATACCATCATTGGCTAACTACTCAAAGCTCAATATACACTTAGTGTGAGGTTCATCTTCAATGACAGCAAATGTAATTCCATACTACACATAGTCTTTGATAATTTTTATTTTTTTGGCCAACTTCTTGTCAGACCTGATTACCTGGTCATTGTTTTTACCTCGTAATGTAGCCAATTATGAGCTTGTACTTGGAGTAGGAGAAGCGTGAGCGCTGCCATTTTCTTGCCATTCATCTGTGATCGCATGATTAATATTATCTTCAATCCATTGTCTCTTTACAGGATTTTTTTTTTTAAGTCACTTGTCCATTTTGTAAGGATTCATTTAGTTAACATGACAGAATATAATCCATAAATCCAACAAAGTGGGCACACACTGGTTGCCATACATTGCAATATACTGAAAGTGAGCAAATGAGCGAGGACACCACTGTCAACCCTTCGCATCGGGAACAACTCTACACCCAGGACACCTCGTGCACTGTATGTGACAAGTGGCCATCCAACAGCCAGACCGAGTGAGGGCACCAGCGCATACTGAATATTAGTAAAGTTTAATTTATTTCTTATTCTTTTAGATTTAAAATAAAATTAGAAAATCAAGTATTTCCTTCCACACCCCAATGGATCATCTTGTGCACCTCCTGGGGAATGCACGCCCCGATTTGGAGACCGCTGTTCTAGAGAGCCTTCCCCTCTTGCCTCCAATAGGCTGACAACATGTGGGAAAAAAGACCACGTCAGAGATGCTGGGGAGGTCGTTAACATCAAAGGTAACCTTTGTTCAATGTAGATGACAGATCAAAAATACGGTGCAGCAAAAGGGGAGAGGAGAAGAGGACTAGGCAGGAAAGTATTTAGGTACCTGAGAAAAAGGAAACAGAACAGCCACTTGCCTCCAAGTGGTGTCCCAAAGCAGCAGCCAACCCCCACAGCACAACCCACGGTCAGGACATCCGTGTAATAATATGGCTGCTACTGGTGAAAGAGACAACGAGATACAGACAAACAGAAGGAAAGAAAGCAGAGAGTGAGTAACAGAATTGGCAGCTAGGGTCACCCAGCTCTGTCACCAGTCCTAGAGCTACAGCTAATATTTATCTTACTTTTCCCTTCTGGATGGCTTCAAAATATTTAAAAGGCAAGACCTGTCACAAGACAGGCGCACCTGGAGTCCCACCTTCCAGATACATGGGGAAAGCAGCATCTCATCTTTCATTGAAACATGCATATTTCTGTCACTGTAGAAAAAACATCTCCTGGAAAATCCCCCAGCCGGTGGAGGGCACATACCTATGTTTTACCCCATCTCTTCTACTTTGTCAGGGAACCTCAGGATGCACATGTGCCAGACAGTGCCTCAAAATACTCACCCTGTGAGTTTGTGTGCACAAGGTGCATGTGTATCCAGAACTGATCATGGACAGACGCTGAAGGTCCTATCACCCTGGGTAGGTGAGTGCATAACAGATCACCTGGTAAAGGCCTGTGCTGTCCTGGTTAAAACAATCATGACAGTAAAGGGAAACGGAAGGTATAAAAGGTAGAGTCTCCCCTGAGACAGTTTTGGAAGACCCAGAGATGTTGAAAGGGAGAAAATGCTCTCCCACACCTTCTTCAAGATTTGGCCATGAAATGCCTGAAAATAGTCAAAGCAGATAGGCTTTACTAAAGTCCAGGTAGACAACTTCCATAGCCTTTCCCTCATCCACTAGGTGGGCCACCTTGTCACAGAAGGAGATCAGGTTAGTCAAGCAGGACCTGCTTTTCGTAGACCCATGCTGACTGGTCCTAATCACCCGGTTGTCTTGTACGTGCTGTGTGATGGCACTCAAGATGATCTACTCCATAAGAAGTTATACACCATGGGCAATATGATCTGAAGTTGCAAACTATATCCTGGAGTCAGGTCAGCTAAAGATTACACAACTCCCAGGTAATGGAAATCACGTTTGACAATTTGGTGTGAAGCCATAGGAGGAACCCAACTAGGGCTACAAAAGGTATGGTAGCTTTCAGCTCATTCCCATACCACAGCGTTATCACAGACTCACGGTGTTAGTCTGGGAGGCACCTCTGGGGTCTTCTCCTCCAACTATTTGCTCAGAGCTGGGCTAACTCCAAAGCTGGATCAAGGTGCTCAGGATCTTGCCCAGGTGAGCCCTGAGCACCAACCAAGGGTGGAAATTCCCCCGCCTCTCTGGACACCTGTGCCACCCTGAACCATCTCTGGGGCAAGGGGAGAATTTTTTTTAAATGCATAGTTAGAATTTCCCTTGTTGCAAATTGTGCTTGTTGTTTCTTGTCCTTTCACTGTTCTCTGAGAAGAGTTCAGCTGTTTTGTCTAACATCTCCTTTAGCTACAGAAAACAGCAATTAGACCACCCTTGAGCCTTCTCTTTTCTTCTCTAGCCTCTCCTAGTGAACCATGCGTAATGCATCCTGCAGTCTCTGAGACTATATTAATTCCAGCTACAGAGGAAGCAACAACTGTAGACAGTGTTATGGAAGGTTTTCTTGGTTTTGGAGTTTTTTTGCATTGTCTTTTTTATTGGTAAGAGACATTACATCTTTCCTGCATTACAGCTTTCCTGTATACTACCAATGGTTCCACCTGACTATGGTCTAGTACTTGGTTGTGAACTGGTTTCTGCCAAGGAAACAGGCTTTTAAGTTTTGCCTCGAAGCCTCAGGCTATCTCCAATTTGTTATATTGCCCACCTATACACAGCTCTCAGCCTCTCTCTTGCTGAACATGATTTTCTTCCTGGCACATCTTTTCTCAGGTTAGCAACTGAAGAACCTCTAATTTGTTGCTCACAAACTATGTATCTTCCTTTTGTTTTGTTTGTTTTTCTGGGGTTTTTTTTTAAATTTTTTAATAGCAAACCAGAGTAAAGATCATTATTATTATTGATGCAAAACCATGCTACATTTGTCAGCTAACACATCCATTTGAAGACTAACACGAAAGTAATGCATAGAAGAAATAAAACCAAATTAGAAAAAACTAACACATTTCAAAAACTCCTTAAATTTCTGGGCACAATAACCCTGGAGAGAGGTTTGGGGCAGTGCATGGACAGAAAGTGAAATGAAGGCACAACAAAGAATGGAGAACATTTTAAGACAACAGATTTATGAATACATTTCCACTGTTTTAGGCCCCTAGCACACGTGCTCTTTAGGGAAATACTGTGAATCAAAGAGACTAGTACTAGAGGGGACAGTGATCAAGTTCCACATTTCCCCATAAATTTCTTCTCACAGCAGGATCATAGAAAAGTGGAAAGGGGTCACTGGAGGTGTATCCTTCAGCTCCCTCCTCAGAGTTGTGCCAATTCCAATGCTAGATCAGGTTCTTGTCCAGGTAGGTCCCGAACATCTCCAAGGGGGGAGATTCCCCGGACCCTCTGGGCATCTGTTGCAGTGCTGAACCACTCCTGGGTGAGGAGAACATATTTTCCTTATACACAGTCAGCATTTCCCTTGTTGCATGTTGTGCCTGTTGCCTGTCATGCTGTGCCCCTCTGAAAAGAGCCTGGATCAATCTTCACTAAAATTTCCCTTTTTATAGTCGATCACATCAGACCACCCTCTTTTAGCCTTTTCTCCCTTAGGCTGAGCAAACCGAGCCTCCTCAGATGCCATTATTCCAACCACTTAACCATCTCACCGGCCCTTTACATCTCTCTTATACGAGGAGCCCAAAACTTTACACAGGTGTATTTCTGTTCTCCAGTGCACCGATGTGCCATTCTTACAGAGCTCCCTGTTCACATTATCGCTTCCTGTCATATTCACCATTGCGTCCTGCCCTTAGATGTTGCTACTCCCTAGAGGATTTTATTTTTTTTAGCTTTTGTCCTTTACTCAATCCTTATTGATTTTCTGGCCAGACCTTGGTGCTCTCCAGGTCGAAGGATGTTCATGGCTGGCAGGGACTGAACAAGCTGCATCGTTAGAAACCAGCACATTAATAGGTGTCCTATTTCCTATGACCTTCCCTTTCTTTCGTTGTCACCAGTTACATGAGAAAAGAAAGGACTCGTGTTGCTAGAGTGGAGAGTTATCTGTGGGGACCTGTCTGACAGCAGGAGATCTCACAGCAAGAGGCTAAACGAGTTTTACGTTAAATCTCACATATAGGAAGACACTTGCCTCCAAGAGGAGCCCCGAAGCAACATCCCGCTCCAACTGCGCAAGCTGCCACCAGGACATCCAAGTGCCTATGCACATTCTGGAACAGAGTGCGGCCAGAGAAGGGCATGCTGGGGTTAGAGGGAGCAAAGCCAAGGGGTTAGGATCCAGAACAATGAACCAAAGCAACAGCCAGCAGCAGATTCAGCCACTGCTATTACGAATAGCAGGTTCTACACACTTCAGCGCAGTCTTTAGTACCGTCAGCTGGTCTTCGGCAGTGACATCTGGTCCTTATGCACAGACAGGGTCTACGCAAGTAGAACGGCATCTCCCACTCTTGTATTACACAGCGTCTGCTAGGAGCCTGTACATAAAGCGTCCTTATGCACAGACAGGGTCTACGCAAGTAGAACGGCATCTCCCACTCTTGTATTACACAGTCAGCGTCTGCTAGGAGCCTGTACGTAAAGCAGGCTGCACGTTTAGCTATACGTGCAGTTAATAGGGTTTTTTACACAAGTAGCCAATACGGTGATCAGCCTGCAGAGGCTGCTCTGCAACAGCCAAAGCCTAGAGACAGCGTCAGTGTCTATAATTAGCAGTGCTATATAGATCTGGCTTAAAGACAAATTGATCTTTGTCTGCAGCTACTTTTTTTATGCAAAGATCACAGTGTAAAGGTATCAGCATCATGAGACTGAAAACTTGTCAAATGCATATTCCTAACCAGCCTCTGCGTAATTGGTAACACTGCTGGTCCTGCACAGCCATCTGACTGTGTATCTGGCCTCCCACTGTGGTTTTCTTTGGCTTGTATTTTACTGCTCTAGAGCAGTACAGCGAACTGCAATCTGTATGTTTCCTCTGCCTTTTGTGGCCTACCAGTACTACCTGATGCATCTGAGGAGTACAGCCTGAGGAAGAGCCGTATGCAGAGGCACGTGCCTTACCTCATACACACCACAGAAAATGGACATGAACTTGCTGAGTACCGCGGCACAGATACTGGCAATATGCACGAAAGGACCCTGCAAGAGAAGAGGAGAGGAAAATCAGGAAGGGTTACCCTCTGGCTACTGAAAACCATTTAGCTATTCAGATTTCATTTCTCTTTGACCATCTCAGCCAGTCCTCCAATATTTTTTTTCCCCCTCTTAAAGACTACCTGACTTGAGTTCTTTGATGCTTTCTCTATCAAACCTTTCAAAGCACAAGGAAAATGGCCAATGGAAGATAAGTGTTGCTGGAAAGAGCAGAGCTTTGAGAAGACATATGGTGGCAAAAGAAAACATTTATAGATTCCTTTTCCCCAGGCAACCCCTCTCACTCCTCAGACCCCAGCCACTACTGCACATGAAACCAGCAATATTTACCTCCTTCCCCACAGGCATGCCGCTTCCAAGCCCAGCTGTGAGTCCCACCACTTTGGCCACAAAAGCCTTGAGAGTGAGATATTCCTTGAGGACCACTCCCCTCATAATGGTCTTGAGCTCTGGGATCCCAGACCCTGAAACCAACAGCAGAGCAGGGGATGAAAAAAACCCGCAGACAAATGGAGTAAGAAAAAGAGACAGACAGAAACAGATCTTGCCATGCCT
Organism: Eurypyga helias; assembly: GCF_000690775.1. Taxonomy (NCBI): domain Eukaryota; kingdom Metazoa; phylum Chordata; class Aves; order Eurypygiformes; family Eurypygidae; genus Eurypyga; species Eurypyga helias. The sequence continues at coordinate 44,287 of NW_010248210.1, read as the reverse complement.
TCTGCCCTCACCAACAGCCTGTGGAGAGACGAGGTGGCAGAAAATGGCCGCAAACAGAATAAGAACAAGTGGGTATGTGACCCACACCAGATACTGCATAGGAACATTCGGGTGAAGCTCTCTGTACATCCACTTGTAGGCTGTAGACAGACAAACAAAGAAGTCAGTAACCACAGCAGCTCCAAACAGGTTGGTAGACATCAAAGAATCACACACTTGCTAACCCTGCTCATGATAAATCTGTAGAAATTCTATCTTAAACTCCTCATTTTCTAAGACAAGCCTTGTTACATTTTGAGCACAAGTTCCCAAATAAAACAGTCATTCATCAGGAATGGATAGAAGTGGCTCTCTCTTATTAGAACTATTAATACCTGTGCCCAGATGTGGTGTACGAGGTGTGTTGTGAGGATGTACGTAAGGAGTTTTTTCATTTGACAGCCCGAGGGCCTTATCTGGGTCCTGAAGGACAACGAAGTGGTCCACCAACATGGCGTCCTCTCCTCCCTCTCAGTCACATGAAAAGTTGTTCCTTCTTAAAAAAATAGCTAAAAAGCTTTGTTTACGGTTTGCCTTTTAAAGAAGCAGCATGAGGGGAGCTGCGCCAACTGCTAAAACAGCAGTGGTACCGCTGCTCAGCCAGGTACAACAGCACGAGCTGCTGAGAATCCAACCTGAACTGCAGCTCCTGGGCAGTTCATCCTCACCTGAGCTGGCTTCCCACACAGAAGGAGGCTGAGACTCCGTGGAGAGAAAGAAAAAAAACCAAACCCAGGGAGTATGAAAGAGCAGGGCCCTGTGAGACTGGTAGGTTAAGCCAGAAGCCTGGTAGACGGGGATGCTCTAGAGGGAGGAACAACGGGCTGAAGGAATATTGGGAGCTTTGAGGAACTACAGTGTCTGGTGGATATCGGCAGCCAAGAGAACTGAGAGGAAAGGATAGATGTGCATGTGCAGGTCAGGAGTGGGGCATTGGGAGCAAGGACAAAGGAACAGTGCAGTTAACAGGATGTGGGCAATGTTGTGTGTGAGTGTGTGCACCGAGATGGGGGGCAGGGGGGGCTGAAAGATCTTGTTAGAGTTAGCAAAGGGGACAGGGACCACAGGGAAAATACAGGAAAGATGTCCCTGCCCATGGCAGAGGGGTTGGACTAGATAACTTTTAAAGGTCCCTTCCAACCCAAACTATTCTATGATTCTTGGACAAAAGACAGTAATTAGGAGATCTTTGTGAAAAGAGCTGAAGGAGAGAGCACTATGTGGCCAGGTAGCAAGAAACTGCAGGGCACTGTATATGAAAAAACCCAGAAAGAACAATAATGAGGTAAAAAGCAGAAACAGCATCAGGAGGGCATCTAAGAGCCCCTTCTCCTCCCCAACCCCCATGTGCTCAGTAGACCCGGGGAGGATGGGAACCAGTGTAATAGGAAGGGCCACAGTAACACTTCTTGTGCCCGAACGTATTTCAGGGGAGCAGGAGGGAAGAGGAGTCAAAATAATGGTTTGACACAAACACATCTCCTTTATTTCTGCCCCCTTACTTCCAGATTTTTCCCTACTGTCCCTTTAAACAACCTCTCTCTAGTTGAGCTTTGTTGCAAGTACTTCAAACCTCCCAGGCAGCAAGGGGAGAGGATGGGAAATTGATGTTAAAGGAGGAGGAACATTGCTCACTGGGCTTTGTAAAACATCCATATAATTTATGGTGTGCTTTTGCAATAGCTGAAAGGCACCCACCCTGTAGGCTCTTTGCACTGGCATAATCCATTCCCCAGCTCACCAACGCCATGACCAGACCCAACAGAACCAAGAAAATCCAGTCCTCTCCAAGCTTCTTGGTAACGTATTTCTGGACGCGTCTAGCACAGTCTGTGGAGGGAAGAGCGAACCAGAAGAACTGAGGGAACATAGACAAAGTCTGTGTCTGTCTCTCCTATGTTGAGAACTGACTGCCATAAGGATCTGTTTGGGAGCATCATGGGCTGGTACCCATCCCTCTCTTACATAGTCCTGCAAAATCTGATGTAGTTTCAAAAAAACAAAGAAAGGGGAGGGGGGGAATTTAACGTGTTGTGCACTAGCTACAGAATTCTGACACAGAAGTTCTTTTTTCTACTGTTACAGAGATTTGTTATGGAAAAAAATTATTATCTTGGGACTGGTCTTTTTTCCAAAGAGATCTTGGCTCTTTCTAGGGTGAAAGCTGGCATTAAAAAGTATTTTGGGCCCACGGTGATTCCTTTTCCTTCCTTCTCTGCTTCTTCTCAGTCATAATTTTCTTGGGTTTTTGCCTTGCTTAAATTCTGTCTCTCTGGCTGACCTACCCAGTATCTGGTTATAGGGTAGTGAAAGATGAATTGTCCCTACCTTGACATTTGGAATAGTGCTCTTCTTTGATCTCTACTTGACTCTCACGTTTCAGGGGTTTTTCATTGTTCTTTTGGGCCTGCTTCTTATTCAGTAGTTTTGCTGCTTCCTTCTCTGCAAAGTCGGTTATCTGGTCTGTGTATTGGCCATACAGCTAGAGGAGCAGAAAGTGAGAGAGACCAAAAGGAAAAGGTAAGGTAAATGCTCCTTCATAAACAGCATTACAGATGAAAAGGCGTATCTGCTAACAGAAGTGCAGGCCCAAATGGACCCAAGCAGGGAGACAGAGATGCTCTCAGGCAGAGGCTGCTCATCTTTTTTTTTTTATTGTTTTGCTTTTCCTTTCTGGTTCCCTCTTCCCAATCTCTCAAAAATCTTTTCATCTCCTTTTTGGGAGAATATTAATTGCTTTCCAACATCCTGAGAAAGCTGCCTTGGGCCTGAAGGGACAGGCTTTCTGGAGATAACAGAAGAAGGTGAAAACAGTTCATATGAGGCTGCCACCCTCAGGACTGTCTCATAGACTTCAGCAGCAACTGTGAAACATCTCTGAAGGTTTTGAGAGGTATTACACTCTCAAACAGACTGCAGGAATGTCCTGCATCTGTTCCTCCTGCTGCCAAGGAATGCTTAACAGGGCGCACAGCCGCTGATGGTGCCTGTGGAGGACAAGCAGCAGCATCAGCTCAGAAATATAACGGGGTACTGCACACCTCCTCCCCTTATTTATCCAGGTCATCACGCTAAGGACTCGTATCTCCAACTCTTCCGCATTTCCCGACTACCTAATCTAATCCTTGTCCTCAGATACTGATCTTGAAATGCAATTGGCTATATGCAATTCACACGTGGCTGCACATGCTTACCAAGCACATTTCACACGTGGATCTGTAGTAAGCTTGGCATTTGTGCCATCTTGTCAACAACAAGATCTCAAGGAAGCTGGAAGGATCCTACCTCTGTCCCTTTGTTTGTTTCCCAGATTCCCTCAAGAGCAGCTATCCTACCTCACTGGGTCAGCGTATGGGTGGGGAAGGTGTGCATTTGAGAAGGAGAAAATAGGCCTCTCCTCATCACATGCCCTTCAATGAACCAGCTTTGACTTTACTTGAGGTCAGGTTACCACCTGATGCATGGCCCATGACCTTGGCAATTCCCACCTGCAACAACATGACCCACTGCTTCCTCCCCAGCCCAACATCTGCTTCTCTAAGATTTTCTGAGTGGCGGGAGGAGAATGAGCAATGCTTTCATCAACAGAATCAGACACTGCAGCTGGAGAATGACAAGACATGGAAGAGATATAAAGCACCACCACGTGCTTAGGAGATGTTTGTTTGACAGCTTCCTGTCTCCTTCCAAAGTGACACAAGATATGTTGCTCCTGTTCCCTGTGGATCTTTGCGAACTGAAACATCAATGGCAATAATGCAGCTGACCTGTTTGAAAGAGAATTTAAGATCAAACAGATCCAGAGACTCACAGAAAGATTTAGACTAGAAGGCACCTCTGGAGGTTGCTAGTCCAAGCCTCGACTGCTCACAGCACACAAACTCCAAAGTCAGATCAGGCTGCTCAAAACCTTGTCCAGGCAACTCCTCAACATCTCCAAGGGTGGAAATTCCCTAGCTTCTCTGAACACTCGTTTCAGCTCTCTACCGATTCATATTCCCATATAACAAATGTTACTGAAGGTCCTAAGTAGTTTATTTATTTGCATATGTTCCTCAAGGGGCACTTGAACCATAAGCAGTAGCTCCCTTTGAAATTTCTGGTGGTTTTTTTTTTTCCTCGCAGAACACACATCTAGGCTTTCTTAAATCATTCTGTTCTTAAGGTGACTATCTCTTAAACAAATTGATCCTATCTAAACATCTAAAAGTATTCTTCCATTCATCACTGTATTGGGAGCTGACAAATTTAACGTAGTTATTAACCCCATGATTATCAACACGCTCTAGGCAAGTTAAACAACGCAGACTCTTGGCAGTGAGGAATGGCCATACTCTGACCCCCATCATACAGACCCAACAGTAAAACATCAGGCTGAAGGACTTGCCAGACCTCATACACAAGTGAGCTGTCACACGTAGAATCCAGTCCTAAATAGCAGACTGCCTTCTTTTTTCTCTAACTGTGTCTATTTCAGCCAGAAATTCGAAGGACTAGCAGATTTTAGACAAATGCATCTTCACATCACCTCAGCTAAAGTTTCATTGCCTTTGCATAATCACAAGGGATGGTTTTATATCAAATATAGCTTAATCCAAACTATGAGCTCAAACCCATGCCAAGCATGATGTTTATATTACAGTATTCCATCTGCCCAGATGGAACAGCATGACAGGATAATAATATGAATGATAAATGGAAGTATGAATACGGTATCCTACTTCACTGCTTCTGTCTGCCTGGAAAATAGGGCGCTCAGGGTGTGGGAAAATGGGACTTAGTCTCCGGACACAAAAACCGCAGTCTCTGTCCTGGAGGACAAGTGAGTCTCAACTCGCTTAAAGAATGCGTCATGCACGTGCTTTGCTTCTCCAGGACTATGGCACTATTTAAAATGGTAGGAGATTGTGGGATAGAGAAAGAATCTAGAAATCAGAGAACGACCTTAAAGCACAATTAGGCCTTGGGCCCTACTGCTCATCCCTCTCATTCTTCCTTTGTAGCCATCCTTCTATTTCTGAAATTATCTTCCTTAGGTTTGGGGTTTTTATCTGATGGATTACAAAAGAGTGGTATTCGGTATTTGGTTTCAAAGGTGAAACCTCCCAAAACTCACTTGGTAAGTAAATTTAAATGTCAGTAAAAAGTCTAGGCTCGACTGCTTAGATGTAGAGCCAAGGAGGCACATGTGAGGTGCAGGGGGAAACAACAAAATGGTAGCTTTTCCTGAAGAAGAGAAGGCAGAGAAAGGGGAGGTCCCACAGCAGTCCCACCACCTGAGGGGAGAGGGGGATTGGAGAGAAACATGAGAGGGAGACTTCTCAGAATGACACCATGAAGGACCAAAGGAAAAAGGTATAACTTGCAAGAAAGTGAAGTCTGCAAAAGGAAAACATGGCCCTAGCCACACCTCTTGAAGGTGGTTCAGCACAGGAACATGTTCCCAGAGAGGCTGGGAATTCTTCAGTCTTGGAGATGTTCAGAGCTCACCTGAACAAGGCCCTGCACAACCTGACCTAGCTTTGGAGTCAGCCCTGCTGTGAGCAGGATCTCGGATTAGAAACCTCCAGAGGTCCCCCCCCTACATCTTTCTGTGAGTTGCTCTTCTATACTGCTGTATTGCTAATTACTCATTACACATCCCTCCCACTACACCCATCTGTGTATTGCTGAGGGAGCTCTCTGCCATGAACACCCTTTCTCTGGTCACGAATAACACAACTTCTAAATAGCTCACCAGCTGGAGCTGCTTTCCCATGCAGAAAGGAAACAATAAAAAAATCCTACAGTGCACAAGAATGCATATTTTTATCAATATGTATTACATCATTATCATATACGTACTATGTGTTATCTTAATTGTCAGAAATTGTGTATATATTACTATTATTATCCTATTACTATTATTATTTTTTATTAACCATTACATGTGTTTTAACTATCAATTATCTGAATGTCCCAAGCCAAAGGCCAAGATTCCACTGTTCTAGAGCCTGTGGAAACCCAATCAAATCACAGAGCCAGTGTGAAATGGCTTCTAATCGACATATAAAACAGCCCAGCAAAACAAAAAGGCACAACAGAATCAAAATCTCTCTCTGTCAACCGTTTTTTCACATGACAGTGGGGAAAAAAAATCTTTACGGCTGCTCTGCATGGAAGTGGATGAAAACGTATGGGCATGCATTTGATGGCCGACCGGTTTGTGCCTGGGGTTGCCTACCTGCATGCACCGGCCAGCACTTACCAGCATGGCTCTGGAGCTGGGGACAGAGACCCTCCAGTGCCAGGCAGCAAAAGCACGGAGTTGGGTGGGATTGCCTCATGGAGCTCCGTCGGAGCTGGGTGCACGCACCACCCCGTCCTATCCCGCGCCGTGCTCGCCCTGTCAGCGTGGCCGCTGCAGCCACACCACTGCCGTGCGTTGGTGTGAATAAAGCACAAGCTGCTCTGGTCAGGTCTCTGTCCAGGCACCTTCCTGTTGGGGCTGCTGCTTCCAAATCGGCCAGGGAGTGGTTTTGGAAGAGTTCAGCGTAGGAGGCATTTGCAAACTTTCATATGTTTTAGTCAGTTTTAGAAGAGAAATTCCTCAATATGACACTCTGATCTTTTGCAATGTGGCATATATAATCCTCACTGGGATGCTTATCTACTCAAGAGATTTTCTTTGTGGCCAACGCGGCTTTACCCCTACCAGTAAATCACAAAAGTCTTCAGGAAATGATGAATGCATCCCCTGATCATTCATCTTCATTTTCATGTAAGGGGATTTGTATTCATGTAAGGAGAAACATCCACTCTGTATGGATTTCACATTCACACGCTCTCTCCCTCATCATTTGACTGGATCCTTCGTTGCTCTGAAGCCCGCCACAATCAGCTCGGTCTGATCAGAGGGGTAGGAAATAAGACACCAGGACTCTGCTGTAAAACCTCCCCTTTGCATCAGGCGGGCCCAAAAGGAAAGGTAGAGGAGATACAGAGGGTAATGGAACAAGCAGCCATAGCCAGAGCACATCTACGTCCCAGATATCTTTCTGAACCTCTGCTTGTACGAACCAGAGCAAGAGTTGGGTCAGATTGAAAGGTTAGAAAATCCCGCACTTACAGCTCCCAAAACTACTAATAGACATGTATGGGTCTATGACCATGAGCTGCTTTTTGGTCAGAAGAAAGTCGGAAGAGAGCTGTGCATGACTTTGCCTATACAGCTGTGCCGACAAATACCCATCCATAGAGATCCCTGTTCCCTTTGGGTTCATTCACCTTTCTGCTCTACTCGGTATCACGGCGCAGCTGAAGGCAGCTGGACTTTCTCTTTGCTGTCACACATACATTAATGGTCTGGCTGATTTTCCCCATCCCATCTTGCCCATTCTAACACTCTTTGTGTCCGTGGCAGGTGAAAATGACCCCTGACTCAAAATGCTGATAGCACTCCTGGATATATACAACCATGAAAGCCAACGGCTGACCTGGGAGTCGATGAGCCGAGGGGAGAGTTGGTAGGATTGGGAATGGAGAGGGGTGTGCTCTCCAGCACCGATCTGGGAGCCCCAAGAGCCGATGCGATCCCAGGAAGAATTGGGCTGCCACAAACGTCCCAGTTGTCCAACCCTACCTGTGGGTAGCTGAGGGAGTTCTCCGGGTAGTGCCGGTCGTCCCCTGTCCCCCCGGCCTCGCGTCCTGCCTCCAAAGGTATCCCGTAACGGGTGCATTTCTCAAAGCAGACATAGTCGTATTGCGGTGTGCCCCCCCACAAAGCTGGCTTCGATCTGGATTCCTGCGTCATGGTCTCAGAGCTCGCCATGCCTTTACTCTTCCTCACGCTCAGCTGTGCCGGAGCTGCTGCTCTGGGCCTTACCTAGAACCACCTCATGCTTCGGCTGACAGCATGGCCTCCACACTTGCTTCTACTCCCTCCTTTTTTCTTTCTCTCCTCAGACCACCCTGACTTGTCCTGTTCCTGCACTCGCTTTCTCTCTGCCCCTCCTCCTCCTTGTGCCTCTCTCACTTTCTCCCTTTCCTGCGCAAAGGCCGGGATTGCAGGGTTTAACTATATTTATAGCAACCTTCTTCTGCCACATGATTCCCCAGTACCGTATCTGATCTCAGCAAAAGGCACTAACTCTGCGGGGATTGAATATCAGGTGTGGGCAAGAGGGGAACTCCTGAAGGAGAGGGAAGGGGAAGGAGGGGGAGGAGGAAAGAAGGCAGTAAGGCAGAGACAGAAAACAGACGGGGGAAGCAGAAATGATTATACAGGCAATCTCTTCTTTCACACCTTCCTATCCTGAGCAAGCTATATTGGCCATGAAAGCAAAATTCAGTGGGCTTCCTCCTTCTCTCTGCAGATGCCAGGTGTCCAAGAGACTGAGGGACAGTCATAAAGATGCCAGCAACTATTATCAGATAGAACATGGTGAGCATTACTGTTTAGTCTCAGCTTTTCCATGGGCCCTTATGGGGAGCACTTCACAGTTTTAAAGAATGTCACCAAACTTCTCTCTGTGTGTTCAGTTATGGGTACATGCAGAAATTTATTCTTCTTGATGCCCATTTTTCCACAGGCTAGAGCATCCAACAGCTTCTGCTTTCTACTCTACCACTTGTTTCTCAGACAGACAAAAATAGTAATGAGATCAGCTAACACTAGTGAGCTATCAGCCAGTCACAGGAATCATAGAATCACAGGATGGTTTGGGTTGGAAGGGACCTTAAAGATCAGCTGGTTCAGATCTCCCTGCCATGGGCAGGGACACCTTCCACTAGACCAGGTTGCTCCCAGCCTCATCCAGCCTGGCCTTGGACCCTCCCAGGGATGGGGCATCCACAGCTTCTCTGGGCAACCTGTCCCAGTGCCTCACCCCCCTCTATGGGAAGAATTTCTTCCTGACATCTAACCTAAACCTCCCTGATTTCAATTTATACCCATTACCCCTTGTCCTATCACTACAGGCCCTTGTAAAAAGTCCCCCCCAGCTTTCTTGTAGCCCCTTCAGGTATTAGACAGTGCTATAATGTCTCCCTGGAGCCGTCTCCCCTGAATGAGAAGCATGTTCCAGCAACATGGTCTAGAGATACCTCGCAGTGCTGTCAGTGTGCTGCCTATAACCATGTGTCTTTTGATGGCTGTTAATCAATGAAAAGCAGTCAGTTCAAGATTCTAGACATTGTGAACTCCACATGCCTCAAACACAGTCACTAAAGAGCTGCTCCTCCTTCCTTCTGTTGTACATTATCGCCTCTCCAGAATAATGGTTTCCAAGCTTCTCACCCTCCAGGATAAGAGATTTGCAGGCAGGATAGGAAGGGGAGAGAGAGGCAGGCAAAAGTTCCTTCATTTTTGACCCAGAACAGTAGACTCATCATTTCATTTTGCAGACATTTCTCTTGGAGCCTCATTTTGCTTTTTCTCAGTCTGCAGGGTCCTCCAGGGTGGGATACAAAGAAAGTCTTCAAAAGGAAGACACACTTGATTTCCTCCATAAACCACCACCTCCAATGTTTCTGCTAACAATGTCCATACGGATATCCAGTAGTAATAATATCCATACAGATATTGTTAGTCTGTGAAGTCCATACCCGGTGGCATGCCAGGCAAGCTCTGAATGTTTACAAAAACAAGATCAGTGCTGCCTCAATACATATAGGTTCATCTGATTCATTCTCACTAGCACTCACTTTACTGTCAATAAGCAATGTTCCCTGGAGGAAGACTTTCCATCAATAGGGCAAAGCTTGTAATGAACGACCTTAAAGGAGAGTTTCTAAGTGACTATGCCTAGCATACAGAGAAGAACATTTGAATATCCTCATAGATTTTCATCTTAAAGGCACTAATTGCTCCCAACCTACTGAGGTGCTTTTCAAAGACCAATGTCACTATCGCTTACATAAAAAAATGATGCATAGCATATACAATATAGTGTATATTGTATATAATATGAACATATAAATTCTATATGTATAGAATATTAAAAAAGTGTATAGAATATAAGTGTACATGATATATAGAAAACCTAAAGACCAACCACAGTAAGCCCCAGCAAACACCAAAGATTTAATACAGCACCAGGTAACCAGTTGCTATTACATTTGCTGGAGAAGAACACTCATCCCAGCCATCACAGAAAACCAGTAGGAACCTTTTCCCAAAGGTGCACTCTTTCAGCTATTGTTTCTCAAGAAGCAGAAAAATAGCACATCAGAAACTGCTTCAGTGTAACAAAGAACCCCCTACTGCCATCTAATCAAACCCTACTGTCTGTTTTGTATGATACTGTTCTGGAATTTCCATGGAACACAACTATATAATTATAGCCCAAAATAGGATGATCCTACCCTGAAAGGTATTTTCCAAGAACTGTCCCTCTCAGCCTCCAAACTGGCCTCAGCTTCACTCACCTCATCAATAAAAGCATGAAGGACTCCAAGGCCAGCATTCACCAAATAGCTCTAGATGCTAGTCAAACAAGAAATCTTCACTGTCCTAAAGAGGAAGACAACTCACAAAACTCCTGCACCCTCACTCGTGCTTTCCACCGTGTAATACACCTCATCCAGTGCACCAAGTGGTAGACTGATAACTATACAGATGGAACAGAACAACCCTTTTGCACACAGTAGTACACGTGTAGGCTCTAAGGACCTACCTCTAAGGACATCTGCAGCTAAGGACACAGCATTTATCTAAATTCCCACTAGGAGAGCACTTCTCACCAAACAATCTCTCTACCTTTGATCTCTGTACCCAGACATGGTCTACCAAGGAAAAGACAGAATTGAAATTCACCATTCCAGTGCATGACAAAATATATGCTATTTATCATACATGCCATCTGTAGAGACACCGTGTCCGCATCACATTATTTGCTGTGTCCTAAACACTAATCTTATCATGCTCTACAGCTTATAAATCACTCCTCTCCCTCTTTTCCCTAGGAGGAAAGCACTTTGTCAGCCCTCTGGGCACTATTAACATCCTTCCTATTCCACGAGGTACCAATAATCTTTAGTCACAGCCTCACTGACAGTAGTCTAGTTAAATACAAAGCAGCTACTCTCAACTTTTATTTGCTTTGAGATCTGCTGCTTCTATTTCAGACTCAAAGAAGAATTTGTATACCCAACAGCTTGTTCACTTTTTCCAGCTGGCACAACTGGCCTAAGGAAAAGTATTGTTCCAGCTCTACACATTGTCTTGTCCTTGTTTTCAGATCACCAGAGTCCCAAAAGTACAGAATACTCTTATCAAATCTCCCCTATCCCTTTTCCTGCCATTTCCTTATTGTTCATCTGTCCTGCTTTCCACTCCCAAGACCTAGCTCTGCCCTTCCACCAGGACAGAGCAACGCAGTACTGCTGTTGCTCGAGAGGGTACCAACAGACTCAAGAGCCGAGCACAGAAGTGGAGGAAGATGTCAAAACAGAGGAAAATGCATCTTGCACTTGTCACAAACACAGATGAACGTATGTGTGGCTTAACTCCCAGGTGCACCTAGGCCTCTTGAGAGGACTCTCAAAAGTTCCTAGGCACACAAGAGGAAAGGCATAAAACCTGCTCATACATCATTTTTTCTTTGTGTATTACAAGCCCTAGAGGTCTCCAAAGTGTGTTTCTGCGGTACTTCCTTCAAGCAGGGCATCTTCATGACAGATGAAACTACAGCTACAGCCCAGATTAGAGTCTTAGGTAAGGAAAACAAAGGAATATAAGTTAGAACAATCTCCCCCAAGACAGGTCTCTTCTCCAGTCAGCCACCTATCTTCCTCCCTTCTTTTCCCAGTTTTCCCTCAGGTCTCCCTTTCTCTGCCTTTTTTTTTTTTTCTCTCCCAAATGCTTTTCAGGAGGCAGAAGTATAATTCCTAGTCTTCCCATCATCCTGTCTTTATAGTGAAAGCTTTGACAGTAGAGGGGGAAGGATGATTGAAGACTTGAACTTCTGTCATGGTCCTGGTCCCAGGAGATTTATCACCTGAAACCCCAGTGTTATTATTCAATGGCAACAAGCTTAATGTTGTTCCCTATGCCCTGTCCATAAAATTATCAGACATCATACTAACCTGTGAGCATTCTAGAGCTTTTTTGTTTGTTTCTCTGGCAGATTCATCCTAAAAGATCGAGACCACTTCCATGACCTCACTGTATACAAACCTTATGGCACACCACCAGACTGCAGCCTCCTCTGGAATGAAACATAACGACAGTTTTTCAGCAGCCACCAATATTGTATACGCAGATGTTGTAGCAGATGGTGATGCAGAACTCTCTACCACCCCAGACTGAAAGGAGCTGAATTTGTGGGGGCAGAGTTATTGATACTCAGAACCATGCATGCAGAACAGAAGCAGTTATTTAAGAATAAAGAAAAAGCACTGTTTTGTGCTTAAGAGAACTCAGTCCAAGATGTCCATAAAGCTGTGAAGGAGATAATGTAAAAGATATGCTATGAGACAAAAGAAACTGTAAAGGTGAAAGGGAGAAGGAGTTTTGAAGGAGGAAGAGGAGAAAGGTGACAAAAGCTGAACAGGAACAGAGGTGATAAGAGACAAAGAAAGCACAGAAGGACATGAGGCCATGAGAACTCACATCAAGTGTACCTTGCCTCAAGCAATAGCTTCAGATGGAGAAAAAAAGAGTAAGAAGACAGGAAAAAGAGTTCAGTGGACATAAGATATGACAATGTCTTGTAGATGAGAACAAGGTGGTCGAATGGGACATTTCATTAGACAACATACCCATGGAGGCTTCCAAGAGCTACAGGAGGCAACTGGAGCTTTGGGAAAGAAAGAATGCTGTGAAAAGAGTTAGGAAGTGAGAAGCAGACTGGTAGAAACAGCTTTTATAGTGAAAAAAATAAATAGACCACAGACTGACACTTGAACAGTAGCAAAAGACAGAAGTTTTAAGCAGTGCAGGAACATACTGCAAGCAAGTCTGAATACGAAGAGATGATGACAGAGAAATCTCAAAGAACACTTGAAAGAAGGGCTGAGTTGACAGTAAAAAGTAGTAATAAGTAGTCCAGAAAATGTAAGGGCTTTCATCATGGAGAAATAACACAATAATACGATATTCAAGAAGACATGCACTGACTAATACTAGACTGAATAGTGCAGAATTGACAGAAACAGGGAAGATTTTGAGAATCATCAGCTTTTGATAACTCAAGTAGGGAAGATTATGATGTTACCAGAGGACAGGCAGAATGAAAAAAAAAAAAGGTATAGATATATATATACACACCACAACTGAAAGCAGATAAATACTTATAGGAAAACAGGGAGATGAAGGAGCCATTGATGTTGGAACAGATGAATTTGGAAGGAAACTTGAACAGATTGATATGACCTGATATGCCACTATGATAGGCCATGACTTGGTAAAAAAAAAAAAAAAGGGATTTTAAGATGGAAGAGTTATGTCCCAGGTCCAGAAAAAACCCAGCTGTGATAGTCTGCACAGAGCACCTTGTGAATTCACCCCAAAATCAAAAGAAACAAAGCCATGTCTATGTTGATGCTGGTACCTAAATTACTTGTTAATTTGAGGTTGCTTTATCTTAGATCACAGTGTGGTTGCAGGTTGGAACTGAGAGCAAAAAGAACAAGTAGAGAGAACTTAAACAAGCCCAGCAGCAAGACCAAGAAACAAAAAGCAGATGAAAGAGAAGATAGCAAGATTATGTTTTATAAATGGATCCCAACTCATCCAGAACTTTAAGGTGGATATGACTAGATGTCCTGGTGAGCTCTCTCATCAAGGCAAGCATGCTTTAAAACTGAAAACAGAACTAGAATAAAAATAAGATTCTTTGATTATTTTTTTTAATAGAGAAAACTTCAAGTGTATAAGCCAGGAAGCACAGAAATAAATATACAGTTTTTACACAACTCTCCCCCCCCCACTGCAACCTTGGTTAGAATTAACTTGGTGACCTTCTGAGCTGCTAAAATTTTGTGCTTACACTCCATTTCCTAGGAGATTGTTTCTGCGCCTCCACAGCTTGGATGGCTCCTCCTCTACAGCTGCCCCTCTTCTTAAATTGCAACCTTCAGTTCCCTCAGTGGCTCTCTACCTTACAGCACCCTGTAGCCTCTAGTAAATCATTTCTTCTTTGCATATGCTCAATGACTTTCCAAAGGAAGAGGTGTCTTACTGGTGGGGTAGAGATCTGATTGTCTTGCCTTAGAAAAAACCAAGAACAGATCAAATAGGCACAGTGGGTATGAAAGGATCAAAAAGTTAAAGGAAAAAAAAAGATTAAAAATAAGATTAAAGTGCTGAGAGGCAGAAAACTTTTTTATAACTGCAGTATGCATCCATAAGCAGCTTAAGTCAGTAAGACCCTGCAAACACTGAATGAACTGTTTGTAGTGGGTTCAGTGGATTTCTCATTTGCTAGAATAACATTACATCACAAACATACTCTGAAGTAATCAGCTTGAAGACATTTTTAGCAGAAGACACTAAGGAACAGCTAGGAAATACAGATTCATGCCTAGTGATCAAAACATATTAGGGATGCTTCTAAGCTTGTGCATTTGTTATTGTTCCAGGACAGAGAATCTAGAGACTATCTGGGAAATTGCTCTTTACCTGTGTATCTAGGTAATACAGCTCAGACAATGAGCTCTGATTCCAAATGATGAATGTTCCCTAATAAGTCACCTGCGCCTGTACTTTGCTGTCAGCTAAAACCATCCTTGAGAGATGGTAGGCAGTGCATGGTAGATAATTTGGGCCTTTCTTCCCCTCCTCCCTGGAGGAAAAGAAAGATTGCTTGTTGCATAGGTAAAATTGATAATTGCATATTCAATCTGTCAATCATGCAATTAAACAGCAGCTTGACTGACATAAGGGTGGCTAAAAATGCAGTGATGAGCCGTGTAGAACTGGGCTGGCACATGCTGTGCTTGGGCTCCTGGTTTTGTACTGGACTTGGCTAATTTCAAGAGAAGAATGCTGCCTCTTATGTAAGCCATGGCCAGCTAAGAAAAAAATGTGGTCATAGCTGAAAATTTTAGGAGAAGAACTGGCTTAGGAAGCAAAATTATTTGGACTGAGATGAAAAGGGAAGGTTTAAAGGAAAGGTTAGGAGTATGCTTGAGCTGGGGTTGGGCAAGAAGAAGGGACCTTGAGTATGGACAGGTATCTCAAGGATGCCATGACTAGGATTAAAGCTATGCAAGGAAAGAAATAATTTATGTCATTTTTCTGACACATGTCCAGCTTTCAAATGCTTGACAAGCCACCTCTTCAAGGCCCTAGAACCTATTGATCTGAGAGGGTGACCACAGAGGTTTAGGGGACTTAAGGAACAGACTGGTTGAAAAGGACAGTCCTAATTTGCTAGGTACTGGAACTAATGATCAAGAAGCTTGATTCAACAAAATAATAATCTCAACTAGCTCAATTCTCCATTCCAGCCGAAGCATGTCCACAGGAATGTTAGAAAAGAAAAGGTCAGGAACATGCCTAGAAATGAGGAAAGGGACTGTCTTTTCTCATTGCAACAGGACATAAGCAACTGTAAACCTTTTCTGAGTAACATCTGAGACCTGTTTACATTTCAGACTTTCACCATTACGACAGCAAATGCTATAAACTGCTTATATAAACTCCATGGTTGCCAAGGACTACTTGCTGACTGTACTAGTGTGTCCTGTCCTGTCCCAGTAAACTGAGATAAATGATGCCAATATAAATGTTGTAGCACTGAGATGTTATCACTACCATTAAAGGTTTTTGAAATGCCTTATTTACTGTCACGGTTACACTAGTAAATCTTGTACAGTTTTGACCAAGCTTCCTGTTTGCCTTCTCCTTCCCCCATGCAAATGCAGACAACCGTGCAAAACCACCTAACGCTCCTGCACAGCACGGATCTTGCCAGTTTCCCATAAACCAATATACAGTAGTAATATGAGATAAAGATAAACAGAGGGAAGATAGTAGTTCTCTTGGCAGCCAGAATAATAAATCCATCACAAAGGAGGGTGAAGCGATTCCAATAACCTTTCCTGTTATACTGGCTGCTGATACAGGGATGATAGTGAGAGTCAGTGTGGCATTCACTGGACTCCCTCCCTCTTCTATCAGACCCCTGCTGTGACTTGTAGGAAAGTGTTGAGGGATGAACTGCATCGAGCAAGTGGATTCAGGTTGAAGTACTGGGTCACACTTCGGCATGAAGGCTGCAGAAAGACTTTTCTCTATGGAGCTCGTTAAACTTAAGCTGCTGTATACTTACCAGCAAGAGCCAATTTTTCTCTGTCACAAGGGGAAAAAGGTGCAAAAAGTACCTCAGAGACCTGAGGGAGCAACAATCTCCAGGTGTCAGAGACAAGTAGCCTAGTATTTCAAGCCCAGGACAAGATAAGTCAGCAAAAGAAAGTGCAGAAGAAACACCCCATAAATGGCATTACGTCACAGGGCTGGCATTTAATGTCCATGCCATCTACAAACTCTAAACGTGGAACAGGATCCAGGGAGTGGTTGTAGATCAGCACTAGAAGCTATTGACCGAAGTAGGAGTGGTGGTGAGATAATGGGCCAATGAAAAAGGTGGTGCGGAGGGTAAATGATGGGAGCTATTCTAACTTATTTAACTTGAGAACTGAAATAAGTTCTAGAAGCTGCTACCTCAGACTGTTTATGAGAAATTACGGGGTTTTGGATGCTGTGTTTAATAACATAGCTCACAGTCCTGCTTGTGTGCATTGTTTGGTGTTCAGGGTCAGCAAAAATCACTGACAGTATCTGTGGTATCTTGTTCAGACACTGTCCTTGATCTCGGGCATAACTCAATTTTTGCCTAGCTGTGTCAGAGTCATAGTCTATTCCACAAGTAATATTATGTCTATAGCTTAGTTTGGTAGGGATCAGTCAGAAAACAAGAAAGAAGCAGAGATGGTCCCTGTGAAATTTTTCAAATCCCACTCCTGCTGCTTCTTGTCCGTGCATCAGATGGAGAGTTCTTGCTCTCTGACAGCTGCACTGGCTGTGCTGAGGACCTTTACTTAGCAAGAGAGGGACAGACTTATGCCAATCCACAGACTTTTGGGCACTACAAGGACCATGGGCTCACACAAGTCTGCAGGCTCCTCAGACCCATCATGCTGAGGGGCAAGCTGTGCCACCTGCTGAAGTTTCATTGCTCTGGGAAGAAGATGCAGCTGATCTTTGCCATCCTCATCGTCAGTGAGGGCCCTGTTCAAGGAGGGAAGGGGACCCAGGGGGAAGAGCACTTCCCTGTACCAAGGCGACCACAGCTCTGGCTACAGAACTTGCTGGTGTACAGCACTGCTGGTACCACTAGCACCACCACTGCTGGCCAGCAGGCTCCTCATTCCTCTTCTCTCTCCCTCTACGCGAAACAGCTCAAAATCCCATCATTAAACCCATGGGATGGAGGAACGGTCTCTGTAGGGGCAGTGAACTCTCTTTCCTTTGAGCAGGAGGGTTCTCCAGTGTGTTCCTGCAGAAGACCTTCACCTTGTCAATCTAACTGTACGTTGTGGCAAATCAGCCTGGACAGCCATGCCTGTCTGTACAATTTCATACTGAGTTTTGCCACACTGATCATTACAACCCCGTCCTCTCTTGACCTGTAGTCTTGAATGCTGGGGAACATGATCATTGTACTAAATCAGCTGCTGCACATTCAGATCTGCTTGGAAGTGTATTAACGTCTTTAATATCTGTGCTCCGATACTAGGTCTGCAATGCTGTTTTTATCAGGATGCCTTCCTCATCACTATCAGTCTACAGGAGTGTCTGGCTGTGAATTTTGCTTCTGACCTGCTCACGGAGCTGCATTGGAGATAAGAGGCAGATATCATCAGGAAGGCACTCCTGAAAGGACACCTGGTACCACTTCCAACCAGATAATTGCATTTCTTTCACCTATATCCAAGTGGAAGAGATCAGGCTGAGCCACTATTGACTAAACAGAATCCACATCTTGCACCAGAACCTCAGAGGCAACCTCTGACACTGAACTGTTGTCCTCCCCAGACAACCATCAACTCTCTGTGAGGGCTGCTATCACTTCTTGCTGGCCTCCTGGCCATTTAAATATGGGTGTTGTAGGGCCTGGGAAAGCCAGGGCCAAAGGCTTTGGGAAATGGTATGGGAACTCTGCTATCTATTTAAATATGGGTGTTGTAGGGCCTGGGGAAAGCCAGGGCCAAAGGCTTTGGGAAATGGTATGTACTTGGCTATCTTGCCCCAGGTACACATAGAGATGGCTGCCAGCAGAAGGATGTGGTAACAGAACAGCTGTAATGGGAAGTTTTGGAGCTGGATGGGTGCTTGTCTGTCTTGTGATCCATCTTTCTACAGTGAGTGTTGGAAGAAATGGAATAAGCTGTAGGATTTGGAAGTTAGCTTGTCCTGGTGTGGTTTTATATCTGGCCATTTATGCAGCTCTTTTAGGAGACAGATCATACCACACATTTCCTCAACATCTTGGGGAGAAAGAGGGCTCTAGGAAGCAAATCATCTGCATCCTGGCAGAGGACAGAGGACTTCCTTTAAGGATCTGAGGCAGATGAAAAAAGGACTGAGGGCTTTCTATGTGGACCTGTTCTCTTTTTTTTTTTTTTGGTGATTTCTCTTAACTGATTAAAAGGTTTCTTCATTTTCATGTGTTTTTCTGTTTGATCCATTCTAGTGGATTTTTTGACCCTTGTTGCTTCCACAGGGATATTGACTCCAAACACATTGTACTCATTATGAAGCACTGGTTTCAACTGCGAAGTTGAATTGTTTAGCACAATATCTAGTCATAACCTTTTGTGGACTTCCTACCGGACTCTTCCACTATCACCTGTTGCATCTACGTCACATCCCAGTGTGACATTTGCCCAACCTATATGGGGGTCACTGCAGTCATTTGTTACTGCTGTAGTTTCTGCGCTAGCTGGCTCTCCGATCTCAATCGACATATTACAGCATAGCAGTCTAGGTTTGGGAGGTGGTGAGGCAGATCCAACACTGTACACTTCTTACTTCGGTCTGAAATTTCAACCTACCCCATGCTGAGTTAATCAGTTTGACCCAGGTTCTCATCAGCATGTAGTACTACTCTATCGCTAGTAGGGTTTAACTTATCTTTCTGCATACCAATGCACAACATCTGGTATTAAAAGTTTCCATTGATTGTCTGGCATAAAGTTTTTAATATGCCTGGTGTATCTACTGTTAGGACAAGAGACTGGTCCTACATGTTATTTTTCATAATTCTAAAACCTTTGCATAGAAGTAGGTATATCGCTACTTTCGTTCTTGTTTTGGTATTCCATTTAAATTCAAAACCCTATTTGCTTTCTGTGTCTGATTTTATTGTTCACAGACTCTGATCTGCCATGCACTTGAGCATACAGAATGTTTGTGACTTTACTATACTTGATAGAAGTGACCTGAAGAAAATACGCTTTTGCACCTGTTATCTTCTCCTACATCTTCAGTCTGAAAGTGTGCTGATAACCTTCTTAAAGAGCATTAGAAGCCTGATTTCCTGCACCTGGTCTGTCCCTCCTGTACAATGTCAATCTTTACAACACTCTGTAGCAAGAAGCTGTATTGCCAAACAATTTTCTCTTCCTTTCATGGGGTTTGAGCAGTCATGTGACTGAGAGGTGACCAAGATATATTGATGGAAAATTAATTAGTTTGATGGGTAGATTTCTGTTCAGTCAATGGCTTGAGCTAATTTAACATTGCAGTCATGGGCATCAGATCCACCATGACAGAGGGAATAGGAAAGCATGTCCATGAACAGACAAAAGAAAATAAATTTGTCCCTATTCACAGATACCTGCCATTAGAACATAGAGTCATAAAATCACGGGATGGTTTGGGTTGGAAGGGACCTTAAAGCCCATCCAGTTCCAACCCCCCTGCCACGGGCAGGGACACCTTCCACTAGACCAGGTTGCTCCAAGCCTCATCCAGCCTGGCCTTAGATTATGTTGTAAAACTTCATCCTGAAAAGCATAAAGAGTCAGCAGATAATGCTGTTATGGAATCAGTTGCATCAGTCCCACGGTACTCCGCATTCGGTAGCAAAATGTCATCAGCTGATGATTGCCCATTGTCTTTAGCAAATATCCATTTACTACAAACCCAGACACACGGACCTGGGAAAGTGGGGAGGAGGAGAGAGAAGCCTACGCTCATAAAAAGGGATTGTGTTGGGAGTGGTTCTAGAGGTTCTGAAGTAGAGATTCTGAATGAGTTATCATCCTTGTGGAAGGATTTGGAAAGGCTGGGCCAGAGTATCTTAGGGTGTTTTGTTAATACATTGTGCTATGTACCTGCTCTAAGGATATCAGGTTCCATAAGATAACAGGAGTTAGGTGGCTGAATATAAAACAAGACTGGAAAAAACAGTACATCAAGAAATAATAAGGAAGTTATATTCGGTGAACCTCTTGCTACCAACTGAGGATATATGAATTCCCTCCCTTCTTTCCCAGAACTGGCATTTTCAAAGGAAAAGCTCAATTCAGTACTTGTCCAGCCCCTGGGGGGTTTGTTCCCTAAGATGCTGCTGAGATGAAGGAGTGGGGCAGAGCTCACAAGGGTTGACCCAGTAGGGCGCTTTGGGCAGTTGTTGGCACACCAAGTTTAAACCATTGTGATTCACGCTTCAAGGGTGGTGTTTCTTTAATACAGTTATGCCTACATGTAGCCCATGTAATACCCGAGCAGTTTCTCACAGTGATGGAATAGTAGTAGTAAAGAAGGGTGACATAGGCTCAAGGCTAGAACTGAATGGAGAGTGAAAGGTACCATGGGGAAGGACCACTTCTTGCAGATATTCTGACACTCTGTGGGCTTGTGGTGAAGGCTGGAATAGGCAGTGTTACCCGAGCCCTACACAGAACAGGCTGCCTGCCACACCATGCACCTGCCTAATGAAAAGCCAGTAGTACCTCAGACCCTGAATTTCTTAGTCTCTCTTATTCCACTCTTCCAGACAAGTCTCAAGTCTGGTCTTTAATCTTCCAGTAAAAAAACCACCAAAAAACAAAAAAACCCAACCACAAAAACCAAACAAAGAAAAACCAAAAAAACCCAGGAACTCTTTATG
>NW_010248210.1:8821-23124 GCF_000690775.1 Eurypyga helias | reverse complement strand
GTTCAGACTGTTTTTTGAAACACGGAGAAGAGGCTGGGTTAAAGAAGAGATAACACACAATAATGCAAGATTGTTCAGTGTTGTCCTGAACCTTCACAGCTGCCTCAAAATTGTGAGCAGCATAAAGAAAGGACAGTGACATTCCCTTCCTTGCACAAGCTCTGATGCCCGCAGCATCGTGCAAGGTAAACCGATGGAAAACCAGTCACATTTTTAAGCGGTTAACTGCACAGCGTCCTGCTCTGAATGAGTTCATCACAGGTCAGGGAAGCAGCATTTAAGTAAGAAGCTGTTACATGTGGCGGTCAATAGATCATCTCAGCTACACGAAGCATTTAAACACCTGTTTAGGCAAGAGAAGAGCATTACTTAGCCCTTACCTAAACTCTTTCTTCTGTCACTCCTGTGTTGCACAGCTGTGATGTGTTTAATCTTGCATTTGCCTTTACCATTCCTGGAAACCTGCAGTTCTTTTACCCTGTGGGCCTGGACCATTATGAAATTGCAATTAAAGGAAATGAGACTTCCAGCATGCCCTATTTCTATATGGAATTGAGACTAAAAGCAGCGTACACTCGGTGCACTGTCCTCTACTGCTGATAATAAACTCGATGCCAAGTGATTTAATATCAAACACCTCTCTGCTCTGGAAAAGGGCTTACAGTTTGTTGGTAAGCTATTCGGAGGAGTGAAAACAAAGACTGATTGAAGAAGGACCTTAAGGACCTTAACAGGATGACTGAGTGATAAAATGACAGATCATAGAATAGAATGATGATAGAATCATAGATCATAGAATCATAGAATGGTTAGGGTTGGAAGGGACCTTAAAGATCATCTAGTTCCAACCCCCCCACAATAAATGTAAGGTGATGACTAGGAGGAGGAACAGATGTTCTAACTTGGCATACACAAGAATTGTCCAACTGTTACCATTTCAATTGACTTTTACCTTTTAAGAATAAGGCCTTGGGGTTAAACAGAATGGTCGTAAAAATGGCTCGCTCAGTATTTTTTTAGAACCATGTGTTAAGAAGTAGGAGAATAAAACCAGATAAAATGCAACGTGCAACTACATTTTGAGTAATATTTGCATTTCTTTTTCTCCCAGTCTCAAAAAGAGTATAGCAGAACTGGAAGAGTTTCAGAGGATGGCCAAAATTATGGCATAGCTTCTGTGTGAGGTCATGTGTCTCGTTCTATTAAAGTCACAACTTCTTGGAATTCAGATGCAGGCAAACAGTTTCAACTGACTGTTCTGTAATAGAAGTAAATGCCATTTTTTTGTGAGCCTTTTAAAAATAAGGGTAGATAAGAGTTCATTACAGATGAGGAATTAAAAATACATTCTGTGTCATATTTAGAAGACAATAATTTTGTTGACCAGTAGGTAACTTGTACTGCCGTTCCTCTGAGTACTTTAGTTAATGACAGCTCACAGAATATTCAAGCTTTGGATAAGACACCTGCTGCCTCAGCCAATACTATGATCAAGCAGTGTCAACCGGAGCAGGTTCCCCTGGACTGTGACCAGAGAGCCTTTGAATATCTCCAAGGATGCAAATTCTACAGCCTTTCCAGGCAATCTGTTCCAGTGCTCAATCACAGCAGAAATACTCATTCCTTATGTTCAGATAGAATTTCCTGTTTCAATTTGTGTCCATTCCATCTTGTCCTGTCACTGGGCACCACTGAGAAGAGTCTGGCTCGTTCATCTTCAGTCTCATGTTAGATGACAAGATACCCTCTGAGCCTTCTCTTCTCCAGGCTAAACTTCTCACAGCCTTTCCTCATATGAGAGATATTCCAGTCCCTCATCATCTTTGTGGCCCTTCACAGAACTCTCTCTGGCAGCTCCCTATGTCTTTTGAACTGGGGAGTTCAGAACTGGACACAGGTCTCCAGATGTGGCCTTGCCTCAGCTAAGCAGAGTGGAAGGATCATCTCCCTTGACCTGAACTGTCGGCAACGTTCCTCCTAATGCAGCCTAGGATACCATTTGCCACCTTTGCAGCAAGGGCACATGGCTGACTCACGTTCAACGTGGTGTCCACCACGACCCCCAGAACCTTTTCTGATGAGCTGTTTTCCAGCCCATCAGTCCCCAGCATGTACTGATGCATTGGATTATCCCCCAGAAGTGCAGGACTCTGCATTTCTGTTTGCTGAACTTCATGAAGTTCTTCACTTGCCCATTCCTCCAAGCCTGTCAAGTCCCCTATGGATGGCAGTACAACCCTCCGATGTACCAACTCATCACCCCAGTTTTGTATTATCTGTAAATTTGCTGAAAGTTTACTCAGTTCCATTATCTCAATAATTAATGAAAAGCTTAAACATCACTGGATCCATTATTGACCCTTGGGGTACACCGCTAATGGCTGGCCTCCTGTTGGCCTTTGTGCTACTGATCACAACCTTGCATTTCAGTCAGTTTTCAGTCCACTTCGAGGTCTACTTGTCTAGCCTCTATTTAATCAGTTTTCTATGAGAATGTTGTGGGAGACAGTGCCAAAAGCCTTGCTAAAGTAAAGATAAACAAAATCCACTGCTCTCCCTTCATCCACCAAGCTGTCATCTGACTGCAGAAGGCTATCACCTTAGTTAAGCCTGATTTTACGCTTCAAAAATCCATGCTGGCTACTCCCAATGACTTTCCTGTCCTTCATGTGTCTGGAAATGATTCCCAAGGCCTTCCTGGGGATGGAGGTGAGGCAGACCAGCCTGTAATTTGCTGAACTTCTTGTTTTGTTTGAAGATAGGAGTGACATTTGCTTTCTTCCAGTCCTCAATAATGTCTCCCAATTGCTGTGATTTTGAAAGATAATTGAGAGTGGCCGTGTAATGTAATCGATCAACTCCCTCAGCACTTGTGGGCGCATTCCATCAGGTTCCATGGACTTGTGTACGTCCAATTCATTTAAATGTTCCCTGACCTCATTCTCTTCCAATAAGGGTCCTTGCTCTTTGTCACCTGGTCCCCTGTCCCCTTAGACGATGGCCCACATTTGCCATGACCTTCGTTTTCCTTCTGCTACACCTGTAGAAGCCATTTTTGTTGCTCTTCATGTCCCTCATCAGATTAAACTCCAGATGAGCTTTGGCTTTCTTAACCTCATCCTTGCACACTTGCCTGATGTTTTTGTAATCCTCCCAGGTCACACAATCCTGCTTACACCATTTTATGTCTGAGTTTAGTCAGGAACTCCTTGTTCATTCATGCAGGCCTCCAGCTACCTTTGCTTGACTACCTGCTCCTCAGGATGGATGATTCCTCAGCTTGGAGGAGCTGATTCCTGTATATCAACCTGCTCTCTTGGACCCCTCTTCTCTTCAGGGCCATATCCTATGGGATTCTTCCAAGCATATTCCTGAAGAGCCAAAGACTGCTCTCCTGAACTCACAGATTGTGATACTGTTCTTAGCCCTTCTATCCCTCCTCAGATTGCGAGGCTGTCCTGGACATCCACACCCTCAACCAGCCCGTCCTTGTTTGTAAGTATCAGGTCCAGTGGAGCACCTTCCCTTGCTGTCTCCTTGATTACGTGTGTCAAGAACTTGTTGTCAATGCACTCCAGAAACTTCCTGGATTGCTTGTGCCCTGTGGTGTTGTTGCTCTAGCAGATTGCTTCCAGGAACCATGAACATGAGGCTCTTTCCATTGTCTGAAGAAAGCCTCATCTAATCCTTCAGTCTCTTCGCAGGACTGTGGTCTCTACCTAGGCTGACTGCATACTCAGAAATAGATAGTTATTTTTCTGTAGCTGTTAAAAACAGTAATTTCTTTTTCACAGTGAAATATTTTGTCAGCTTCCATGAGTGATCTTCCAGCAAATTCCGTTCTCTTCAGAGTGTCCCAGTGGAGCTTTGGGTAGCCCAGAGTCTCAGGTTATAGACATCCCCAGTCACTACAGTAATTTACACAGGACCAAAGAATGTGCATGATGGGCTAATTAGTCGTAACTGTGGATAGTCTAACTTCAATCTGAAATGAACTTGAGGTTCCAGGAGGTAATATACTTAAACACTGTGCTTGCTCTCATCATCAAATCAGAAAAGAACATACTGCATGTAATTTGTCCATGGTTTTAGAGCTGCAGGTAATGGCTTTCTTTGGAAAGGTGTAGGTGCCACCTGCATTTGCATTGGGCAATAAATATGGTGACGTCGTTTTGCATTCTTATGTACTTTAGAATCTACTCTCAGTGCCAGTAGCTGATAAGCAAACATTCCTGATCCATGACCTTTTATAAAGATTTCATGGAAATAGATGACTGGCAATCCAACAGTCGCTTGGTTCCTCTAAGGATATGTAAGAATCAATTACTTCACCAGGAGGCAAGAATTTGTGGTGGAGATATATAGCTCAGTTTTAACAATGTCAGTAAATCCTTTAACCCTGCCTATATCCTTAGCAATGTCCAAAGATGGACGTGTCTGTTGCCATAACAACTTGTGGAGGATCTCCTTGCTAATCCTGTGCTCTTTGTAGAGACTTGCCCCATTATCAAATACAAAAACCAGAATGCCTTCACATGCAGATAACCAGCAATGACATCTGGGTGCTCAAGTAGTTCTAAGACACTTAATTGTAAGTGAAAGTACTTTAAATAAGCAGGGTCTGATAAGGTAGTCCTCACCATTAGCATCCTGTGTCTGTTCTCCCTCTGTGTTAACAAGATGAGTTAGAGTTGTTTACCCTAACATGCAGGTGTGTGGAAGCTGTTCCATCAATCCTAACAGCAGCAACTCCCTGCTACTTCACCAAAGCAAGATTAGTGATTCATGTAGTGTTTACTACCAGCTTCTCTCCAGCATGGCCAGGTTCTTGGCTGTGATTTTATGGAGATTCACCACAGCGGCTGAGTTTACCTTGAGGACTTGTCTTTGCTGTACTGTATCGATGCACTCTCTCTTGTTCTTTGTACTCTGTATGCCACCTGCTGCACAGCTTGGCCAGTAACTTCTGTATTCTGGTTGCCCCTCTACCACAGTTGTTGATGACTTTGCTAGCAACAGGTCTAACTTTTTGAAATACTGGGAATGCTAGTACATGATCTTTCCATTCCACCTCCCAGCTCCAAACCCATCTGACATAATTTAATCTGATATACTGCCAACTTTGCGTGCAACTATCAGCTGTCAAAACAATGATGCACTTTCTTTGTCCACTTAAAAATGCTTATAGCATGCAGCTACCCTATTGTATTTCAAATGAATGTGGGATGCCCCTTTATGTCATTTACACACAGGTTATTTTACTTTTTACAGCACGAGATCAGTAGCAAGGGTTAAATTGGTCAGCATGCTGCCAGCCCATGGCATTTATTTGCTTGGACAGGAGGCCTGTACAATTCACAGAACAGCTTAAATTTTATAGCATTATAAGTAAGGGATGTTGTCAGGGTTTAACCTTATCTGGCAATTAAGTACCCCACAGTCAGTTGCTCCCCTCTCCTCTCTCCCCTAGTGCAGGAGGAGAGTGAGAGGAAAATTCAAGGAAAGCTCATAAAGTTAAGATAAGAGCTATTTAATAATACAGATTCATAGAATCACAGAATGGTTTAGGGTTGGAAGGGACCTTAAAGCTCATCTAATCCCCACCCCCCCTGCCATGGGCAGGGACACCTTCCACTAGACCAGGTTGCTCAAAGCCTCATCCAGCCTGGCCTTGAACACTTCCAGGGATGGGGCATCCACAGCTTCTCTGGGCAAATATGAATGAAAATTATATTGATGCTAGTAATACTACCACTACTAAGTAATTCCAATAATAGAAAATAGAACATGATACAATTGCTTACCGACCAACGAACTTCCAGGTCCTGAGGAGCGTAGAGTCTGAGAGCAGGGAGAAAACCCACCAATCCTCCAACCTATTAACAAAAGAACCTGCCCCACCTTTAACAACCACAACAAGAGCTAACAAAAGAGCTAATAACCCAGCTATCAAGCCAGCCCAAAGTCTTAATGACACCCCCAGGCCACTTCTCGCTTCCAAACTGCACGTGTGCTCCGAGCCTGAGGTACAAGGAGAACGTGGGCAACAGCTGGGCAGGTTACTGCCAAGTGGGAGGCAAAGTCTTTAGCACCATTTCTGTTGCATGTGTTACTGTTAAATCAAACCTTCTCCACGGGAAAACCACTTAAGTTAGTAATAGACATCACTTGGATGCAGCTGTGGATGTCACCTGCAGTAGCCTTGCCTGGGTTGCTGACTGGAGAGGCTGGAGGAGGTGGGTTTATTCAACCTTTACTAGGCTGGGGGAGATCTATTTGCTGCCTGCCACTACTTAGAGGGAAGACATAGACAAGGTGGAGCCAGGCCTTGCTCAAAGAGGTGCAGGGAAAGTGCAAGAGCCAAGAGAAGTGACTTGCAATCAGGGAAAGTCATGCCTGAGGAGGCAGTTGGAGTAGATACTGCCAAAAGTCCCTTCCCATCTAAATATTTCCATGACTATTTTTTTTTTTAATAGAAACAAAAGCAAAATACTGGTGGACAAACTTAGATTATTAATAGAACTATGAAGACCAGGTTTGCTAGCAATACAAACAGGAAATGAGATTTTTTTTTTTTCCAGAAGCTGCTGAAGCCTACAGTGGAGCAAAATATATGACATTTTCCTATCCACATGTTTTAAAGAGGTAGGGTAGCTCTGAGCATCACTCCCACACGGTGATGGACAGAGCACTACTCTGTTGTTTAGTGAAGAATTTCTTACCTAAATTATTTGAAGACAGAGTGGATAGGACAGCTTAGGATTTGTCTCTAGGGCCTGGCACCCTGGAAAAGTAAATCTATGCGCAAACCACTCTTTAACCTGACCTGAATCAATGAATGCCATGTGTATTCCACCTTACTAAAATTTTAAAAATAAAATCCGTATTACTTAAAGAAAAAGCTAGTTGTTAGGAGGCCTGTTCTCATTTTTGTATTCCTTAGCCTTCCTCCTGGCATGCTGGGTGGCACTGGAAATCTGCTGTTACTCACTGGGATTCCGAAACTGGCCCATCCCTCAGCTAGGAAAGGTCCAAGGACAATCCCATAGCACAAAAGCAGGAGGTCTGTTTGCCCAGTGACAGGCTGATGGTTCCAGGAGAGAAGCAGAGTGTACAACGTGTACATTGCAAGGGAATGCCTTTCAATTCCCCAAGCATTTGTACTGTGCAGCCAGACCCTATCACTGATTTCCGCAACAGACTCCTGACGGGGCAAGGCAACAGTTCTGTGATCCCACCAATGGGAAGCAGGGAGGGAAATGAATGCAGATTTTCAAATATGCCTATAGAACTGAGTAAGCAGATACCAAAGCAAGGGGAAGTAGATGGTAAGGTGGATAAGTGAATAGGAAACCTTTACCTTCGTTAGATATTACATTCCAGTCTGACTTAGGGGAAGATGGGCAATGGACCTCTTCTTCTCACCTCTTCGTTTCAGCAGAGGCCAGCCTGTGAGCCAAAGAACATTGCCAGTGTACGAGAGGTGACTCTGTCCCTGCAAAAACTGCATGTGGGAAGCTAAAAATTGTTCCCTAATAGCAGTATGTGATGCTCCTGAACACCTGCACTTCTAATGAGACAGCAAGAAACTGAAGAATTCTTTTATTTCTTTTCTATTGTCATCGTCAGCAGCCTACAGTCTTGCCCTGTGGAGCTCGGCCCTATATTCATCTGCATCTTTTGGCCTCACCAGCTTTGGAATTAGCAATAGAAATCTGCACAAATGATCTTTCTCATGACCTCAGTTCTCCAGGTCTCTTCTGCCTTCTAACATTACTTCCTGTATGATTGACATCATCTTCAAAAAGAAAAAGAGGAGAGGGGGGCTGTGAAGAATCACCCCACTGCCTTGGGACAGCACAGGGAAAGGGTCACATGGGATATTTTTAGAACAGAATCTAATGGCAGCGATGTGAGGAAGGCACAGAGCAAAACACAGCTGTGAAACCTAACACTTGGCTTCATATAGACTGAGAGCAGGAACAGCAGAGAAACAAACTGAGGAGACGCAGCAGAAGACAAGAGTGGGAAAAAGATATGTGAGGATAACAAGGGAACTGTAAAAGAGTAGCTGACAAAGAGGACATGAACACCTGGGAAAGAAAGGGCTAAAAGAGAATATGGGAGAGAAATGGAAAATGACTGAGCCAGGAGGAGAAAAATTTAATAAAGTGGCCATGTTACATAAATAAGCAGAGATCCTTTAATCACGTAAGAGATCGAAGGATAAGAAATGGCCAGCTGACTCATCAGCATTCTTATGTGGACAATTTGTGACTTTGAAGGCTGATCAGCAACTAAGCAGTCTACCAGCTCTCCTCATCCCAAGGTATACGGGATGAGTCACACTTCATAAGTGACTTAGGTTTTGGATTGGGACACTGCAGTAGATTTTCTAAATCAGAGAAAAATAGCAGTCATTCCTACAGTCTTTGAAGTCAGGTGATGACCTACGGTCTCTCTTTTACTGTGGGCCGTGTTGCCCAGAGAGCAGTGACTGCTTTCTGTATGAAAACTGATGTTTGTAGCATTAGTTTTGAAGGGCTCTCTGCTTCTGTTCACTCACTGAACAAGAAAGAACTAACTTGGCTACATGGAGTGGATAGCAGTAATGACGACAGGAGTATGCTCATAAAGAAAGCATTTTAAGGCCTTTAACTTGCTAAGACACTCAAGATCCGAAAGGGTCTGTGATCCACTTGAGGCACCTACATCCAGATTTACATTCCTTTGTTCACTTGCTACCTAATCCTTATAACTGTTCTTATTTTTTCATGTTTTGAAAAATAATTCAACCTTCACCAAGGTTAGTGATTCAGCATCTGTTTAGCACTGATGCTGGGATTCGATCCACCAACTAGCTGCTCTCAGTAACTATCTGCTACTCTGCCTGTGATCCCTGATGACTTGAGTACATGGTCATTCTCAAAGAATTCCTAAATTTACCCACCTCTTTAATGAAACAATTTGTGGCGCAGTTGCTGCCTTATCTGGGATGTGGGTGACTTAAATTCAGTTCAAGAACTAAGGTTTTGGGGTTTATCCATGCAGACACTTGAGGGATCTAACAGCTAACATTTACTACATAGCCTGTCCTGTCCAGAAGCCAAAAAAACTCTCAGTGGCAAATATTTGGGATAAATTTACATAGAAACTAAGGTCATGCAGTACATCATCCTGTTTTCCTTCCTGAACAGCTATTTAGTCATGTACAAACATTTTTTTCAAAGAAGACTTGCCTTAGCTCAAGTTGTACAGATTATGCTCTTTGAACTCAAGAAATCTAATACCAGTTGTATCTTCCCACAAGCATTCAAGAAAACTGTCACTAGTGTAAATATGCTGACTAGTCTAGTTCTGAAGAATCTAAACCTGAAAATTCTAGAGATTCATGAGTTTGTTACAGTTACTAAAGAAATATAGCCATTTCCCCCAATTACCACACTCACTATTTCTGCATATTTTTCTCTCAGGATCTCTCCTTTACCACTGCTTTTGTTCAGTTTTGTAGTATTTCCTTACAGTTCAGTACCTCATGCAATTTAATCAACTCAGAAACCAACTCATTTAGAATTTCTGATCTCAGAACCCAACTCTTGCTCTGCCTCTACAAACCTTACGTGTTTGAGTAGTGTGCAAACAGGCCACTGCAATCCCATTATGGCATATATTAGGTCAAATCTCAACGCTCTAGCGTTGGTGCTACTCGATCCTGACACTGCAGATGCTGATTTTTGTATTGGACTACAGGAAGTCAGGCCGACAGAGATTAAATATTTAATAATCCAGACTTTCCACCATAATGACTGGCTCCTTCAGCAACGTTAATAATTGGCAAGGGATAAATAGCGTTCTTAGTAAAACCCTCTTGAGCTGAGGGTGCATGCTTGTGATGTGCCTGTGTGGAGCACTAAGAAATTCACATCCATCACATAAGTCTGTATTTGAAATCAAGCTTTCAGCCATAAAGCGTTATATGGTCACACTGAAGATGATAGAAATCGTCACTCATCTGTAAGGCACTGTGTCATACACAAGAGCAGGGCTTAGAAGCAGAAAATGTTGGACTGAAAGCTATTCTCCTGGCCTCCACCTCAGCTTTCTGCTCCCAAAGGCAACCACACATTCCCCTTAGTAAGCCAGGTGTTCTAGCTCCTATGAAGAGTCTCTCCATCTTCCTTTACAGTAGCTCAAAGAAAATGAAATTTCATGTTTTCCTCGGTCCCAACACAGTCATATTTGCCCCAGACACTGCTACCAAGTACAAACAGGCCACCATTCAGTTTTAGGGGTTGGGGTTTCATTCATGCTGTTCCTTAGGCAATCTGGAGCGTATGGTGCCAATTCTCACTTCAATTACCAAAGTGGCTGTTTAGCTACAGTACAAACTGCTACCCCAGCTTGTCCAGAGAAGCGTGAGGACCCATGAGATGCAATAAATCTTAGTTCTCCTAGTTGGCAGCAATCCCTTAAAGTAAAGTAGAAAGTGGGGCAATGGCCTGCATCCAAATACCTATAAAACAAAGCAGTGCAAGACTCTGCTGGGATGTGCCCAAAAGATGCCATAGAGCAACATGCTCTGTGCTCTCCCAGCACCCACTAACACCCAGCATGGCAGAATCCTAACCACATCTTCTGGGAGCTGTAGCAAAGGGCACAGAAAGGTTTCAGTGCCTTGTCTGGCGAAAGGTAACACGTTCACAACCAGCAGTTGTATACAGTTCTGCAGACTAGGTGTCCCTACACCCCTGGCCCTGGGTCTCCCCAGCATTTTTGCTTTGTCTGGTGAATTCAGTGATGTAAATTTTTCACCCATGGGGATTAGGAACGATTCCACTTTCCTACTGAGAAAAGCACAACATGGCCTCATTCTGCCTTGGAGGAAGACACTACTGGGGCATGTGCTCAGGCAGAACTCCCACAGATTCTTCCCAATACAAACAGAGAAGGATATTTGTAGGCAAAGGAAGCGTTTAGCCCCTTAAGCAGAGAAGGGAACGGTTATAGTATAGGAAACATTCTGTCCTCCTACAGGTATTGTACTCACCAGAGTTTGTTGGTATCGGAACGCTCTTGTTGGAGAGGCATCCCCGGTCATATCCCCAAAGGCAATGTCCTGTGGAGTAGTGGCTGTTCCCGTCTGCTCTCCACGGCAAAATCATGGAGGGAAACAGATGCAAGGCTTCAGCTAAAATCCCACAGAACACCCTGAGAGAGAAGGTTACTGGTGAGGGAAAGACAGAGGGAAAAGTGTAACTAGAGACTCCCTGCCCCCTCCTGTTCAGTCTGTGCTTGGACACAGCAGCCGTTTCCCTGCTTTAATACCCCTCTGCTGCCCTGGCACCAGGACAGCTCAGTAAATTAACAGGAGGTAAGGTTTCCCTCTC
The DNA here is from genome assembly GCF_000690775.1 of Eurypyga helias. Lineage (NCBI taxonomy): Eukaryota > Metazoa > Chordata > Aves > Eurypygiformes > Eurypygidae > Eurypyga > Eurypyga helias. Next base: position 11,737 of record NW_010248210.1, on the reverse strand, counting down.
CTCTCTCAGGCTGTATCATTCTTCACTGCATTTGGAAGAGGTCAACAGTGGGACCATAGAAAGAATGGGGGCTGATGGCAGAGGGAGACTCAGGAAGAAGAGGCTGGAAATAAAAAAATACCAACATTAGACACAAGAGAATCAACCTGCAGCTTGAGCAGGCTTATTCCTAAAACCTGTTTCGGGGACAACTTTGTGAAGTGTCAGCATCTGAGAGGGAAGTTCTCCTAGCACACCTTGGAAGACTATTCCTTATTTAAATTACATGGTGTCCTCACATTTTACTTATTTTTTCTTAAAGCATACCCATTATTGCTAATTCCCTGGACACAGTACCTCACCACAAATAAACAGCCTTCCTCACAGTCTTTGGGCCTTCATGAACTTTCAGCCACTGGCATAACCAAAACTCAGTACCTTTTTCATACAGCACCACAGAATGGTTGAGGTTGGGAGTGAGCTCTGGAGGTCACCTGGCCCAACTTCCCTGCCCAAGCAGGGGGGGAAGTTTACTTTCACTACTGAACTTCAATCCTTACGAGCTGAAGAAGAGAAAGGGGAGGTGGCGGTCTGTACGCTTTGAGTCCTGCTAGCGCTGAAGCTGGGGGCTGCTGAAGGCAGTCTGTGTAGCTGGCCGTGTCCTCCGTACGGCTGTCCGCTTCCGAGCAGCACAGTCAGCCTTGCTACTGTTTGAACCCGCAAATGGAAAATCAACCAGAGTTTCTGGGCTGAGCCGGAGGGATTCCCAGGCCACAGAGCTGCTGGAGGCAGCGGCAGCTTGTAACATCCCTTAACTGTTTATTTTGATGTAAAATTAATTTAGAAAAGACAAGCCTATGCTCAGTGTGACCTTTTCACTTCACCTTTTAATTCACTTTACAAGCAACTGAATACTAACAGCTAGCTAATTTGTGCTTTTCTTTACAACCTGAACATAACAGATCCAAATCTAAGTATTTTCTCAGTGCAGCATGGTGCTCACCTTTGTCAGAGCATGGTTTCTATGAAAGGTGTTACTGTTTCTCCTTATTTTTCGGCTGAAAATCAAAACTTTTAGGAGTGACAAAAGGAAAAAAAAAGTAAAAAGTCAACAGCCTAAACCACAGCAATTCCAGTTAAATTTCTTGAGTTAGAGCAGTCTGAATACAACTGTGAACTCTTTGAAAGACATAGTCAATTACACAGAAGAGGCCTTTCTAAGAATTTGTGCACATAGGCCTAACAGTATATACAAAAGTACAGTCTGGAGACAAAGTTATACATAACAGTGGCCATAAACAAGGTACCAAATGCAGGTGAATGGAAGCAACAGAATACCAAACCTTCACAAGACAGAATTCTACAAGTAGAATCGGCAAAACCAGCAACACCAGGCCAAATTGCATTGAGCAGGGCTTGGTATCTGTCCCTGGTGCTACAGCTTCACCAAGGCTGCTGTCCCTGAGACAGTGGTTGATTATAACTTCTCTGGAGATTCTTGTTTCATTCCTTTACTTTAAAAGAAACTGTTTTCTGCATGCATACACTAATGATGTATGATGTTTGAGACCACCTGGAGTGCTGTGTCCAGCGCTGGGGCCCCCCACATCAGAGGGAGGTGGACCGGTTGGAGCGAGTCCAGAGGAGGCCACGGAGATGCTCCGAGGGCTGGAGCCCCTCTGCTATGGGGACAGGCTGGGAGAGTTGGGGGTGTTCAGCCTGGAGAAGAGAAGGCTCCGGGGAGACCTTATAGCGCCTTCCAGTGCCTGAAGGGGCTACAAGGAAGCTGGGGGGGACTTTTTTCAAGGGCCTGTAGTGGCAGGACAAGGGGTAATGGGTTTAAATTGAAAGTGGCTAGGCCAATACAATGAAAACATCCTTCAAAAGAGTTCACATTTCAGGCTGACAGACACCAAAACACTATTTTGTTTTAGTTTGCTCAAATTTACAAAACCAGTCAGCACCTGGGCTCTGTTAACCACAATGTGCGTGCCTTTTAGCAACAACAATTTCAGAACATTTCCCTCTCAAACCCCTTTCATGGGGTTCAATGGTTTGCAGCACGCATCCGTAATATTTAACAATTCTGCTTTGCACTGCAGCCTTTGAACTTTAAAAATTTTGTACATTTGCTCGCACTCTTTCAATCTCAGTGTTTAATGACTAGAATTTATGCCTAGGGTCAGGAAAGGTAAGTCGCTGTGTCCCAGTAATTAGCAATCTTTCCTACAACGACTTTCAATCTTCATGTAACGTGTACGGTGTGACGCACCATCTGTGCGTAGGGAAGTACTAATTTGCTACTCGAAGTAGCCACTTGGGATAAAGCGCAGTACTGCGGAAGTGCACCTTATGGGAAGCAAAGAGACTCATCCCTCTCCAGTTCAAATTCTGGGAGGAAGATTAATATTTGTATTTCATATTTATATCCATGTTCATATTACTGTATTTATACTTATAATTTTATATTCATATAAAAATTAGTCTGCAATGCAGCTAAAACACTGAGCAGCTCAAGGGTATGACTATGGATCACCAACTGTGATAGCTCTTCAGGGGTGCTGTTTTCTTGGCTCTTAGGTAAGTTCTCAAAATAGGCTAGGAACGAAAGACGAGGTCCTCAGAGCAGAAGAGAGTGCCCTCTAATGGTTAATCTTCAGGTTTGATGTCTGCGAGGTTTTACTGAAGCCCTCTTCTTTTAAAAGATTTTTAAGGGTGCTGCTTTGCCTCAAGGATGGCAGGGTGTGGCTCCATCAATCCATCTCCCTCTCGTATTCCCTGATACTCCTTAACCTTTCCACCTCCTCTTTCAGTTCTGCCACCAGGCCGAGTAGGTCACCTACTTGGTCACCCCACAGACAGGAGCTGTCGCTGCTGCCCTTCCGTACCAGTGCCAGGCTCAGGCATGCCTCCTCGCCCTGTCCCACCTGCGGCCGG
>NW_010248210.1:0-8755 GCF_000690775.1 Eurypyga helias | reverse complement strand
TGCTTAGTGATCCACAGGAGCAGGAGGGCACCATCCCCACCAACCCCAGGGGCACCACCAGCACCAGAGGCACCACCTGGGAGAAGACCTGCTGATGGCAAAGGGTCACGGCTGTACGGGGCACCCAGGGCCTCCTCACCTCTTCAAGGGGCTGTGTCTCCCGGCCTGAGTCCCTTCTTCGGAGGTATGGCTCTGGCACCTGCAGCAAATCCTGGCTTTTCCCGAACAGGAGCAGGGAAAGGAGCTCGGCAGGCACACGCTCGCCTGACGGCATCCTCCACGACTGCATGTGTTGATGGGTCCCCGTGCAGGTTTTAGTCAGGGCAGGGTGAACTTTCTGCCCCGTAGCTGGTATGAGACCGTGTTTTGGGTTTGCCCTGAGAAGAGCGCTGATAACACGGGTGTGTTTTGGTTGGTGCTGGGGAGTGCTTGCACCAATCCAAGGGCTTTTCCAGCTTCTGGTACTGCCCCTGTGTTCCCAACTTTCCCACAACAAGCAATGGGGGGACACATTTCAGACAGCTAACCCACGCTGACCGAAGGGGTGCTGCATCCCATGGAACACTGTGCTCAGTACATAAGCCGTGAGCAGAATGGGGGGGCAATAGCTCATTTGTTAGCCAGCTCGTGAGGTTGTTTGCTAGCTCACTTGTTTGTTAGCTAGCTTGTTTGTTAGCTCTTTTGCTCATTATTTGTTAGCCAGCTCGTGAGGTTGTTTGCTAGCTCACTTGTTTGCTAGCTAGCTTGTTCGTTAGCTCTTTCACTCGTTTGTGCATTAGTTAGATAGCGGGTTGGTGGGTCAGTTGGCTCTGGTCGTGGTGTTTCTCATCAGGCTCACTCAGACTCTGCTGCAATCACTCTTGGGCTGTGGCTCTTGGACTCTCTTGCTCAGACTCTGCTACTTGTGACCTGGCTGTGTATTGGTCAGTGGGGGGTAACCAACAGTATAATTTTTTAATTTTCATTACATATTATTAGTAGTATTGTTAACATTATTAGTATCACTATAATATCCATTTATATTCAATTATTAAGTAGTTCTTATCTCAATCTACGAGCTTCTTGGTCTTTTCCTCCGATTCTCCTCCTCCACTGGAGGAGGGGGGAAGCGAGTGAGCGGCTGTGTGGTACTTTATTGCTAGCCGAGGTGAAACCACTAAAATCATTTGGACCGCAAAGCTCTATTCCTAAGTGCTCCTTTAAGGCTACAGATAGAGTAAGTAGGATTGCCAGACAGTTGTCTAAGAGTAGGGCACTTGGGTGCCAATAGCATTAAAAACACTCACGCACTACATGGGCACTCAATTTATTAGGTGTAATCCTGTTCCACTTGTCTTGTCACAGTACAGACTAAGCTCGTCAAATGCTTTTTCTCTTTAAAAAGAAGACCTTCTTAGCTTAACTTGGATTTTAGTGTTTATTTTCCGGATTCAGTAATAAATCACAAATGATAGACATTACAGTTCGGTGTAGAAAAAGCAGTTTTCTTCCCCACCAAAGCCATCAGCCACTTTTCCATTAGTAGCCAAAAAAAGGCATCCATCGTCTTCTGAGATTTCAATATCTACTGTTCCATTTCAGAGTTGTCCTCTCAAAAATGAGAGATGATCCTCACAATCTTACTCACTCTCTCCATCATACATCAGCATACATGCCATTGATCAAGTAATCCAGCCTGGTATAATGTCTCTTCTGAAGAGATTCATGTATTTTCTTCCCTGTCAGTGCAATAACTAGCAACAAGAATATCACCCCAAAAAACAAAGCTGCTACAAGGCTGCTTTTTTCTACCAGTTGAGCAACACCTTCCCCTTTCAGAACACTCTCTGGCAGGTAGCTTTCTGAATCAGAGGGGTTATAACCCTGAGGATTATTTTGGGAAGCCATGGGGGAATTGCTAGTAGAAAGAGTGAAACCCGAAAAAGAGACGAGGGTGACATGGCTGGTATCGTTGGAAGTGACAACCGTTGGCTCAGGAGGGATGGCTGGAGTTCTTAGCCCTGCTGGAGCAGTAGCAGATACAGAACTGCTGGTCACCTTGTTCCTTGTAGACGTAGAAGCAGAAGTTGTGGAACTGGAAAGAGGAACATGAGCAACAGTGATGCTGGCAGCAGGGATACCAGGTCTAGCTCTAGCAGTAGCAGTAGGAGAAAAGGTAGCTGTGGTGGTGGTAGTGGTGACAGTAGTAGGTTTAGCACCACCAGGATACAGAGACGTCGTACGAGATTCCAGTGCGGTGGTACTTGTAGGCATGGGAGTAAAAGTAGAAGTAGTACTGCTGCGTTCAGGAACACTGGACTGAGTGGTGGGGAACAAAGCAGAGGGGTTTCCAATTGGAACAGCAGAAGACATATTTGGTGGCAGGTTAATTATTTTCTGCCTTGGTATGGGGTCTAAACTCTCAGGATGTTTTACGCTTTGAGATTCAGGAAAAACTGTACGAAATTCAGCATTGTCTAAATGCTTGGCCATGTGGTTCTGGAGTTCAGATGCCTGATGCACGACAGATTGTTGCAAAGCAGCGGTACGATTCCAGTGGCTGATCTGACTGGGAGAAATAAAGCCTTCAGCATCTGAAAACAAAGTATTTCCATTTGAAGAAAAGTCCTCATTTTTGAAAGATGTATCCTTCTGGCCATGGGTCTCTGGAAACAGAAAGGAAATACAAGTATTTAATTATTAAATCTATTTTGGACTACCACAGGCTTACTCTAACGATATGTATTTCTTAGTAAAGAGAGATATAAGGAGGCTCCAGAAAGTAATGACTAGTGAAACTGAGGCATCAAGATCTTCCTTTCTTTAAAATAGGCAGTGACCTTTAAATCCTGCCTGTGTAACAAGCCTCAAGCCTGGGCACGCCAGATCCTGACTGCAGCTTCTTACAGAACTCACCTGGGCAGAGCGATCACCCCAATCTGACTGTTTTATACCCACACTGCATGCACGTGAGCCTTTATTTAGAGGTAGAAAACAGAGTGAGTAGGCCCCTTGCCTTCAAACCGTTCTCAGCCTCTGTCAGCTACGAAGTAGGTATTATCAACCTCACTTTTATCTGTCAGATGTACACATTCCCACCTAGCCAAGATGATTATATGCTCCCCTTCTTGTAATATCCAAGCACGCTGTGATTGCTTGACACAATTCAGTTGGCATACAAAAACTCCCTTATGATGCAAGCTGGCAATAATATCCCCATTTTATAGGCCACTTCATACCCATACTGATTTGTAGGAAAGACCTCAGCTCCTGCTGCCATGCTAGAAGAAAAACACTGCTCCTTCAAGGTACTTGCAGTGAAGGCCTCCACAAGAAGCAGGCCTCACGTTATAATTTCTCCAGAGGTCGATAGGCATTCTTTGCAAAATAGGTGGGTGAATGGCATTTAATAGAATTTGAAAGCAGGGTGACAGCGTTATGTGACAGAAATTCTACACAAGCAATAATCCTAGCAGCTGCCTGATTCTCCACAGGTATTATAGAGAGAATTTGGGTGAGCATGAGTTCTTGGAAAGACTGGCTAATTGTTAAAATTTGGATTTTTTAAATATATAAAAATTTAATAGTTACATTTATAATTACGATATACATATTATCATTCAGCTGCCACACAGAACATCTAAAAGGGAACATGCCTTCAAGTCATTCTGACTCTCATTCATCTCTTTTTGAAAGAAACAAAGAAGTTTCTTAACTGCACGGGAACGGAAATAACAGAAAGTCCATGACATTTTCATCGTCACTTTTTTCTCAAGTTGGAACTCTTATCCAGAGGGGTGGATTTACTTCAGTTTCATTATACATACAAGGAAGCTTAGTTGACTGCTGTCTTAATATGTATTTTCGAGCCTTAAGACTCCACAAAAATATGCAAAAAACCCCACCAAAAACGACATACGAAAAACCCTGGCAATGCTTTAAATAAGAACGCAGCAACTACTTCCCTTGAACCACAGACACCAATTTTAATCCTAACTTTCCAGTCAGAGACCAGCTTGTTAGCAAAGTAAGAGCCACCCGCAAGGTCTGACTTGGAGAAAAGCCACACTCTGGTTTTAGAGAATGGCTTTAAATAACAAAATGTTTGGTTAATACAGAATCAGACACTGTCTGGCCAAAGATCCTCAAACTCTCAGCTGCTCCTGCAGCACCGGGCACATCTCCAGGCCAGTGAGGAAATGGCCTGTCACCACCACGGAGTCAGTCCCCAGCCCGCTTTTCCCCTGTTCCCGATGCGGTCCCGTGGACGTTTCCCCTGTACGTTTGAACAAACAGCGGATGTAGTGTGACAGCTACAGAGTACTTGCAGCACGCTATGTCATCTTCAGTTCGCTCACCAGGGCAACAGCTAGAAAAGCACGGAGCACCCACGCGGTGTTCAGAGGACAGGTGGAGGGAGCACATGGATATGGGAGTTAACTATGACCGCCTCTCGGCAGCGCTCACGTCCATTAACTGCCTGCACTAACTCACCCTACTTCAAATTTTCAGCATCAAACCTCGACTAAATAGTATTCTTTGTCTCCATTTTAGACTCCAAGCTCCCAAAGGCAATTGCCCAAAACTGTCATGTGCAAGCTATGGCTGGGGTACTAGGATAGGTACTAGATAAGATTTGTTGGTTAAAAAACAGAACAGGGGCGCTACACAAGTCAACCTGTAAGGAGAGATAAACAACTCAAAGTGGTGCTACCGGTATTTCAAACCCACTAAGCTGCATTACAAACCAAACTTCAGGTTGACGCTCTTAAAAAGCAAACTAAACACCTCCTGAGCATACTCTGCCAGACATTGGTCTTGCCTGGGTATCTCAGTGGGGTGGAAAAGGCAAACACCACACAAGTACCCAAAGAGCAGGAATCAGAAATATTATCACTGTTTCAGCAATAATTCCTTGTAACTGAGCCCGGGAAACGTTTTACTTCCCAAGCCACAGGTTGTTTCCATTAGTTAGCAGCCACAGGAAGAGTTAACAGGAGAAAAAAGACAAAGTTTCATTTCTAACCCAGCATCAGTATTTTAAATTGCTTTAGTAGCATTAAAGTATCCTTCTCCCTTTCAGTCTGGCTTTCAGTGTAACCACATGCAGATTCTCATGCGAAAAAATGAAGTTTGAAATGTTTGACAGTCCCAACACTGCTCAGGTGCCACCTCTGAAAGCTTATGAGGAACATCAGGTAAACAAGATAGCATAATCTTCCCATAATTCAGTGTTCACAGACGTGTGGTGGGTTGACCCTGGCTGGAGGCCAGATGCCCACCAAAGCTGTTCTGTCACTGCCCTCCTCAGCCGGGCAGGGGAGAGAAAGTACAACAAAAGGCTCGTGGGTTGAGGTAAGGGCAGGGATTTGCAATTACTGTCAGGGGCAAAACAGACTCAGCTTGGGGAAAATGAATCTAATTCATTGCCAATCACATCAGAGTAAAAGGGAACAAAAACCAAATCTTAAAACACCTTCCTCACACCCCTTTCTTCTTCCCAGGCTCAACTTCACTCCTGCTTTTCTCTTCCGCCGCCCCCCCCCAGCAGCACAGGAGGATGAGGAATGGGGGTTTGCAGTCAGTCCATCACATGCTGTCTCTGCTGCTCCTTCCTCCTCGGAGCAGGGTAGGACTTCTCACACCCTGCCCCTGCTCCAGCGTGGGGTCCCTCCCACGGGAGACAGTCCTCCACCAACTTCTCCCACATGAGCCCTTCCCAGGGGCTGCAGTTCTTCACCAACTGCTCCGGTGTGGGTCCCTTCCGTGGGTGCACTCCTTCAGGAGCAGCCTGCTCCAGCACCAGCTTCCCAGGGACTCAGGGGCTCCTTCAGACATCTCCCTGCTCTGGTGTGGGGTCCTCCCCGGGCTGCAGGGGGGTCTCTGCCCCCCGTGACCCTCCATGGGGGCAGGGCACAGCCTGCCCTCTCACCACGGGCTGACGGGGAACCTCTGCTCCGATGCCTGGAGCACCTACTCCCCCTTTTCCACTGACCTTGGTGTCTGCAGAGCTGTTCCTCTTGCATCTTGCTCACTGTCTGTCTGTCTGCAAAGATCTACCCTCTTCTGGGGTTTATTTTTTCCCTTCTCAAACATGTTACCACAGGGGCATTCTGACTGCGATTGGCTCGGCCTTGGACAGCAGCGGGTCCGTCTTGCAGCCGCCTGACATTGGCTATATCAGACACAGGGGAGGCTTCTAGCAGCTTCTCACAGAAGCCACCCTGTAGCCCCCACCCTCCCAACCAAAACTTTGCCACACAGACCCAAGAAGCAAACAAGAAGGAAATAAATTCAAACCATAAAATATAGATGGTACATGCCATCAAGTTGATAACTGAGCGTTAACACTATGTGCAGGACGAAAGCAGAAGCACAACTACATTTCTTGTTCCTTTGTTTGCACCCCCTATATTCTTCTCGAGGAAAAAGAGCTGGAGAAAAGAGCAGTCCTAACGGTAACTTTACAGGCATGCAATTCACTTGTTGCACACTGCTCTTGCCCAATTCCTGGGTGATTGTGCTTGCATAAAAGTATTTGGTAACACTATGTGAATAATCTTCCTACTTATCCTGCTGTTGCTTCTTCCCATAGTTTCTCTTGGAAAAGTCCTCTTTTTCAGCGTAAGTTCAGTCTCTGGAAATACGAATTTTCTGCTCTCTCAAGCAGCCACACTGAAACCACCTTATGAACTCTTGGCAGAGGGACAGCCTAATTATGAGTTTCTTACGTGAGCCATTCAAACAGGTCTGGTGCAAGTCAACAAGTAAGTCTTGCTATTAAAAACCCCACAGTGTAAGACAGAGAGCGAGAAATTTCTGAGTCTGCAGCCCACAGGCTGTAAAGCTTTGAGCTAAGTCCTTCTGCATCTGCACTTCAGGTTCCCTAACTGAAAGCAAAAAATAACGATTACTATTGCCAGTTACTGAGTAACATCACAACAGTGCTCCAAGGCTTGTTTCTGCTGGTGCATGGGGTATTCACCAGTGTAGCACGGATCCTTTGCATACACAGACGACTACAGGGGCATTGTACTTCCGTTGCTTTCAGCGATACTCTTCAGTGTTACGTACCGGAAATTTTCCTTCTTGAATACATCAAGACGGAAGCACCTTCTTTTTGTTTTAAGTAAGGAAAAATTATGAGAAGTTCTGAATCTAATGTGAAGGGATTTCATAAGGGTTGTGATGTTATTGCATCTGGGAAGCTGGGCCCAGGAGGAGCTCACCACACACTTGCCCATCCATCTCCCACAAAGTAAAAAAAAGCAGCATTTTCAAATTACAGTGCTTGGCTTTGAACATTTTACTAAAAATGCAACCCCCAAATGTTTTCTGGTCACTACTGAAAAGTCACAGGTATAAAAGTCATCTAGTGTGGGGATCAGTAGCTTTTACTATCATTTACCTCTAGTTATCTTGTAGCTGACAAATCCTGTTGCGGGTTTCATCGGACAAGCCTCTGTGCTAGGGCAGTGAAACAGGTAGCAGTTTGGATGTGCGCTTGCCCTTTGAGCATCAAAAATCATCAGATTACACTCCTGGTCTCCTGCAAAACATGATACATACATATTTCAGCAATAAGAACTTTTCTACCATCTTGATAATAAGATTTCATCTGTTAAATTATTTTTTCCTCATGTAAGAGGAAAACTACTGATATATAACATTCCAACAGGAAAAACAGCCCAGGACTGCAAAGGAATGGCCCAGGGCCAACATACGAAAGGTCACACCTTCCTCTTCCTGTACAGATGAACTGAGGGAAATAATGAGTCTAATCCCTCATCCTCCCCCCACCCATGCCACAGGAGCGCCACAATAGTTTCTCACTGATAGTAATCCTGATAAATCTGAAAACCTCCAGGATATACTCCTAGGGAAGGCAAGGATTTATACACTTTTCCCCAACACATCCCAGTTATCACTTGGGTTGTTGCTGCGTGTGGGGGGGTCACCTTTAACATTGTCCTTCCTACTTGCTGCTCTACCCCCTGCTGCTCCAAGAGCTGTGTGCAAACCAGCCTCAGAGAGGAGTAAGCACTCATTTTTGGCTAAAATTCAATGTGGCACAAAAGGCGAGTTACTTTACAGCACGTCTATTAAATACGCATCTTGGAGTGTGCGGTCTGAGAGGTTTTAAGATTCGAAACTACCAGTTTCTTTGATGCAACTGTTTTTTTAATACTATCATAGAGTCACAGGATGGTTTGGGTTGGAAGGGACCTTACAGCCCATCCAGTTCCAACCCCCCTGCCATGGGCAGGGACACCTTCCACTAGACCAGGTTGCTCCAAGCCTCATCCAGCCTGGCCTTGGACACTTCCAGGGATGGGGCATCCACAGCTTCTCTGGGCAACCTGTGCCAGTGCCTCCCCACGGCTAGCCGCAGCGTGAATCCGAGGATAAACTCTACGTTCCTGTCCCGAAGGGAGAGAACAGCAGGTGAACACCCCGCCAGCCCGAACTCCCCAAGCCCTTTCCCAAGTGCCCGCAGGAGGAAGCGGAGGGCCGGGGGAGCGGTTACCTGAGAGCCTTCCCGCCGAACAGCAGCCGCGGACGCAAGCCCCAGGGCCGGGGACGCGCACCGGCTCCGCGCCCCGGATGCCCCTGGACAGCGACAAGTTTATATCGATGATGGCGTTTTCCATTTTCTCCGCCGAGCACTCTTGACTGAGGGATGGCCCGGCCATCACGCCGGTGATCACCAGCAAGCAGACCGGCCACCGGCCGCCACCGGGAGACATGGCCACGCGGGTGGGGTCTTCGCAGGGCT
>NW_010248209.1:76457-81558 GCF_000690775.1 Eurypyga helias | reverse complement strand
CCCAAGTCCTTCTCCTCAGAGCTGAAATCATCTTCAGGATTTCTAAAACAAGCCTGAGTCATCGACTTGGCAGGATCTGATGACGCAACCCGCTTCTCATAATTTCTTAACTTCCTCTTCCATCTTGCTTTTGAATTTTTAATTCAAGCATCGTAGCCGGAATTCAGGCTGGGAGGCATCCATCACGACAGCTTGGTCTTCCCCTGCCCAGCTAAAGGAACGGTCACATCCGCTATCAACAGCCTCCCGCAAACATGAAATAACTGTGAGGTACTTAGAAGATACTCATGGATAAGCTGGATGTTGGTTAACTCGCACTTTACTAGTTGAATATGGCTGTGAGCTAAGGAAAATCACAGGAAACATCTACGTTCATAGCACAGACTGCAGCAACACCCTCAGCCTTCAATCCGCCTCGTATAGGCTTTGCGATAAGAGGAAGATGGGAAAAATGGCTGATAAGGCACCCAGACCTCTCTGCTAGGTTTTCCAAGGAAATTCCCAGACAGCCTCACTAAGGCGCCGTGTCGTCCCACGGTGCTTTAGGATTCCCATGACCAAAACCTCCCCAAGCCCTCAAAGACACCTGGGGGGTGCTGGCGCTGTGAGGGTTAACCAGCAGAGATCTGCAGAAGGCTGATTTGGGGAAAAATATGATGAAACACAGCGGAAATCACGGCTGAGTGGGGTTTGGTGAGTGGCATCTCGGAAGGGAAACCTGCCCGAGACAGGAGCCGCGGCGCTGTGTAAGGGGCATCTCGCTGGCAGCCGGCAAGGCCTCCAGTTCACAGGCAGAAACACCCCTCTGTGAGACGTGGGTTGGTTATCGCTCCCCGGCTCGGCGCTTCCAGCCCTCCCCCCGTCCCCTGCCTGCAGGTGGGGTGCAGGAGGGTGATGGGTGGCCGTCGGGGCTGCCCACAGGTGCTGGAGCCTGGTCCTGGCCACCGTAACACCACAACGTGACCTTGCGTGGAGCCACCCGCCCCAAGGCCATCCCAAAATTGCATTCATTTGCCTCAATGGCCAGCTCAAGACGAGCCTTTTCCCACTGTGTTCTTCTTCTTGTTGTTATTATTATCGAATATTTCTACACAGCAGCACGGGGAGCTGCAGGCAGCCCAGGTCTGCTCCGTGCAAGCAAATCCTCTCGCTGCTGCAGCCAGTTTTGCATGTAAAAATAGCTCTGTGTGACTGATCCCTTCTCTTGCTCTGGAAACTATTCCCCGCAGGGGTGGATATGGGCTGGGAACCGGCTTGTGCTTCTTCCCTTGATTCGGGTTACAGGGGGGTCTCGGGGTCCCCCAGCTCCCATCGAGCCCCGTTGCTGCCTCCCCTCAGGCACAGCACCCCGAGAGCAAACTCCCCGTGTACCCTGGAGTCGATGAACCCCAGGTGCATTTCTGCAGCCCTTCCTGGGACAGCTCTGTCCCATCCTCACACTGTTCTAAGGACACCCGGAGTCCTTAGAGGCTTCCCCGCTGCGCGTGCGGGCGCGGACGTGCGTGTATTTCTGTGTGTGCACCCAAACACGGCGCTGGTTTGGAAAGGTGATGCCACAGTGTCATGACGCTTCGCTAAAACCCATCAAGTTGTCATTCCCGTTAATGCCTTCCTGATCCCACTGACTTGGGGAGGAGGGATCAGACCACATCCTTGGCTTCGGAAAAGCCGTGGGGCTCTTTTCCCTAATGCGTGGTTTTATTCTGCCTTTCCGGGCACGGCACTGGAAGGCAGGTTGCTCGGCATCACCCTATTTGTTCTCTCTAACAGTTTCTTTGCCTCGTGACAACACAGAGCTTTCACAGCACAAACAAGCCCAAGGAATAGAGGAATTTCCTCAGCTGTGAAATAAGTAAAGCAGGTGACTGGAGTTTATTTCCCCCACCCAGTTCAGCAGCCCCTTTGTGCTGTACTACAAGTCCTCCCTCCCGGCCTCAGCAACTCTTACCCAGACCTGTGACCCCCTCCCCGGGGGGGTAACGCTGTTGGGTTTCCTCTGCCATTCAAAACCCGACCAGGGCCAAACGCTGCTCTCAATTCCCTGGGTTAATCTGGAGTAAATCGCCGGGATTAACGGGATTTAACCCTGCGCTGGCCGAGGGGCTGTGTGCAGCCCTGACCGGCAGCACTGCCCGGGCTCTGCCGGCCTCCACCTCCTTGCCAGGAGCGATGGGCTGGGTAAGGAGATGTTCCCAGAAAAGACAACCAACCATCCCACGCTCCGCAGGCAACAGCAGATCAGTCACCTCCTGGTGAGGAGCTGGAGGGGATCCATCCAAAATCCCTGCTTCCCCTGCCCTCCCCGGGGTGAGGGCACAGGGTTTCGTTTCAGTGGTTTTTCTCTTGGGAACCCAGGTGGTTCCCAAGGCTGAAAAACCTGCGGGAGGAAGATGCCCATGGCCCTGTTTTTCCTGCCTGCTGGGTGTTTTCTTTGCCTGACGGGAGCGAGGGCAGGTTCTGCCTCCGCAGGACCTGGCAGAAGCTCATCCTGCCCCTGTCTCTGCGTCCTCCTGAAACCCTTTTCCTGCCCATGAGGATGCCGGGACTTGGGCTGGGCGCTGGAGTGGCACAAGGATGACTCCGGTCCTGCCAGCCTCGGGTGGGCGACAGCCGGGGGCTGTGGGCTCTGCACACCCTCCCGTGCCGCTTCCCTCCCGTCGGCATCTCTACCTGGGATGGAGCGCGTCCCCTTGTGCTCTCCCCACGTGTAATCGAGGGCGCAACACTCCCCCCTGCCCCCCCTCCACGGGCAGACCTCTCCCCCCGCCGCCGGCTGCCTGGCACGGGAGGCTGATGGCAAAAGAGCAGCAAACCCCCAAGACGTGCCGTCGCGCTAAGTGCTCTCAGACCTCGCAGGATGTCACCCTGTCACGCTCGCAGTTCATTAGGCGGCGCAGGGAAGACGCCGCGACATCAAAGCGCTCCTTTTCCCTAGAGAAACGGGAGCAGCTCCTTTGATCTCAGCCCCCAGCATCCCCCCCAGATTCGTATTTACTTGTACAACCCAAACCTACGGAGGATCCTGCGCTTCATTCCGCCATATGTTCTGGGGCGGCTTTCGTTGCTTCCCCAGTTTTCTCTGGGAGGAGGTCTGGTGGCGGGGGGAGGAGTAAGCAGGAATTTTTATATGTTTATTTATTTCCAGGCTACCCTCCACTCCTCGGGCACGGCAGGGGGGGGCGCCTGGCAGGGGAGGGCACCCAACCTATTTCGTGTCAACCAGTCGCTTTGAAGCTTGCCACGATCCAACGCTTTTATTTTGGGGGAACCCGTCCAGCTGTTTGTTTGCTTCCCTGCTTTAGATTGATCCCAGGAGATAATCTCCCCGGCCCCGCGTGCTTAATCTGTGAGCTGCTAATGTGGCACGAGGTACCAAACCGGTCCCTTCGCCCCTGGACCCCTGGGGTGTTTATAGCTTAATGCAGAGGTTTTTGGCGTAACCCTCATTTTCAGAGCAGCGGAGGATAAACACGTGTGTCTAATACCCCCTGCTGACTTTGGAGGGGATATTGGAGCTCGAATTCAGTGCCAAAAGGTGACCGTGGAATGTGTGTCGTAGGAATACTCAGACACAACCCGGCGAGTCGCTGGGATGTCTAACATCGGGGCGCAGCTGCTGGCTGCATCCCAGCACGAGCAGCGCTTCATGCAAGGGATGCTCCCCCCAGATCCCGAAACGCAGGGCGTGAACTCGGGATGGGGACAAACTCGGCACAAGTGTGAAGCCCCCCTGACTTCCATGGGCAAAACGAGGGATCGCTCCTCGAAGCCAGTTCAAGCAGGATCTGGCTCTCCCTGGGTTAGCATCTGACAGAATGGAGCGGGAATGAATTCAATTCAGAGACATCTAATTTCAGGAGAGACTCTCTAAGAATAATTCTACCGCAGATGCTTAAAGTGATTTCAGCATGAAAGGCAGGGAAGACAGAGAAGATGATAGAAAATGACTACAGAATTTCTACCTTCCCCTCCTTCGTTTGAGCCCTGCGCATCGCGGCGTGTCCTGGCGTGGAAGCTGAAGGAAACCGCGGCGCAAACGAAACGTCTGCTCTATTTTTACTGCCCCGAAACAAAGAGATGTGCACCCCAAAGGTGTGCACAGCCACACGTCCTGAAGCCACAGGGGCCAGTCCAGGGGGAAAATCTGTGGGTTTTTTTAATGAAGTTTTTTAGCAGTGGTTTAAGTGCCCGTTACAGAGTGAGAAAAGGCAATATTTAAATCACAGCACTGGACAGCAGTCGTTCACACCCTCCTGGGGAGCTCCAGATGATACCTCTGTGCCCTAAGTGGTGTTTGGGAAGCCGGATCCCAACGCCCTGACACAACGACTGTCGTGGATAAGAACACACGGCCACTATTCTCTCTTTTTTTTTTTTAAACTGCCTTTTTCCTTCCTGCTGTTTAGGGGGTTTAAACAGCCTTGATTTTCTGTGGCTGACAACACACCCCATATGCTATTTATCTTGTCAGAACCCTCTCCCTCTGCCCTCAGCTCCCATTTTGTTCTTATTAATAGCGATTATGAAAAATGGGGCTAAATACTTACTTTCATATGATTTATCCAAATGCTGAACTGCGTAATTGGAGAAGCTAAGACATTATCCCTTTAGATTCTGTCAAGACTCAATTTCTGCGTTTGATTTAATTTTTAGACTCCTGACCCATAACAGTACATGTATTTATTGCCTTTATGGTGGCTTGGCTGAACAATACATCTATCAGTCAGGAGCGGGAAGCTGCACGGTATTTATAAGAATTTAAATAGTCGGTGTTTTTTCAGAACACTTGTCCTTAGCATGCAGTTATTACCACAGGGCCCCTAGACATGACAAAATTGAAAGTCAGCTGGAAGGAATGCCCTTATAATGAAGATATTTAATGACTGGCATCAGACTCTGGTTCTCCTTTCGATGACAGAAGTGACGCATGAGCAAAGGCAGGAGGGCGCTTTGCACCGCAGAACCCTCCCCTGCCCCCTTCCCGGGGCTGATCCAGTGGCTCCCTCCCTTTCCACTCGCCACTGGGAATTGCTCATCTATAAAAGGCACCGGAGCACAGACACAGCGGATCTGGTCCTGCCTTTCTGAGTTCCCACCGGGG